>NC_142600.1:28639839-28939839 GCF_041222555.1 Hakea prostrata
ACCCGTGGACTTCTATTTAGATTGGCAAGGAAGCAGAGTGACTAAACTGTTATGCTATCTTTTACCATAGGATGTCTTGACACTTAATCTTAGCCCTTAGGTAATCAAATGAGTTGGAGCAGAAGTACAGTAGAGTTACACTTATACTATGCAAGGTTTGAAATTTGTACTTTCACCAAATTTTGATTTCTTTGGGGGTGTCTGTTTCAGTAGTCATTTTGTTTTGACTTCTGTTGAAGCTGAAATATTTAGAACCACTTACTGTGGCATAAACTCTTCTATACACTTACTGTGACATTGAAGTGAAACCTTTTATTATCTGGAATTTTGGCTTGAGGAGGAGATTTTGGAGATTTGAAAATCAGAGACAAGGCATAATTCCCTATCTTTAAGTTTCAGGCTTGACCTGAAAGGCAGCATCAGCATGCAATACTATGTGGAAGGCCATCTGGAAATTTAGTTGCCTTTATATAGTCTTGACACTATCAATTGGAGTATAACTATGGGAGAGATGGTTCTAAAACAACATCTTATCAAATTCTCTGCTTAAAGTTTTCTTTATCAGATGGAATCTGCCAATTGACTTTGGATCAAGGAACAGCATGAACAGATGTAAACTTAATTAGACATCAAGGAAGGATGACTTGTTATTGATCAACTTGATTGGTTCATATATTTGCACTTGATGGTACATGCACTTTTATAAAAAAAGGGCGAACCAGGTATCAAAGGCTTCCATGCAAGTAGAGTCCAGTGAGCGAATCTTCTATGGAGTCTCACCCCCAACAATTGTTGTTGAGACGTTTTAATGTCTTGACCTCAAACTACAACTATTGGGGTCCACCAAACACTGCCCAAGGCCCATTGCTAGGGTATTCCAGTCCTATGTTAGAAATCTTCCCAATAGCGAAGAATTTTGAATAGAATGAGAAACTTGATTTCTCAAAAAGTATGTTTGGTTGCAAATGGGAAAGGGAAAGAAAGTGAAGTGAAGTGAAGTGAAAAGAATTCTTTTTGTCCCTTTTATGTCATTTTGGTTGCACATGGAGTAAATGAATTTACCAAGTTGTTTGGTTGGTTGTACAATTGATGAAAAATTAACGTAAATTTTTTAAAGATTAACCTATTTTATTTCAAGTGCCTTCAATGGTATTCAATGAAACAAGACTACTAGTGCGGCGTATTGTATTGAAAATATGACGTGCCCTGTCAATCAACCCAGACTTTGCGTACATATTGACGACGGTATTGCAAATATACATGTTTATGTCCATTAGCTTAGGTTTTTTACATCATTCCTTGGGGGATTTTTTTTAATATTTTTTATAAGTAAATTAAAATTACATTTTTATTTGAAATATAAAAATTATTCTAGTTAGAAAAAATAATATCCCAGTAGTCGAGTTCTTAAATTATTTTATTGAAAAAATAAATTTCACTTTACATCAAAATATTTGCATTTCTCTAGCAATAAAACCAATTGGAGATTGTGTTGAAACTATGCGCTTTAAGTGGGACATGGACTTGTCCCTTTCATTCAGCTTGGATTAACATCGGTCTACATCATCCTTACTGGATTATAGCTAGCCAAAGAGCACTTTGAAAGTTGTTTTTCGTACATTGTCATTTTCGATAATTAATTCTAAAATAGTTTAGAAAAACTCACAAGATAGAATAATTTGTTCTTACTCTTCTCTCAAAAATTCTACTACTGATCCACCAAATTTTGAACTACTATCTTTTTTTCTTGCGTGATATTTCAAAATAATACAAATTATTCTTCTTTTTATATTTTTTAATACTTTATGATCATTTTTTTTCTTTTTTGTTAGGATAATTATTGATGCCCCTTGTATTATTATTATTTAACTATAAAATTACTATTTCTCCCTCACTTTTAATGATGTTAAGAGATTGTTAAAGTTGTGTATATACAATGTCCATTTTGCCCTTCGCTTGAATTAATGATGACCTAAAAGATGATATTCCATACATTTAAAAAAAAAAAAAAAAAGAAAACAAAACCACCCCTTAAATAAAAATTATATTAATTTTAAATAAAAAAAGATTAGATAACAACAAGAAGAGAAGAAAAAAAAAAAAGAAAAAAAAAAAAAAAAATAATTAATTTTTTTATTTTTTTTAAAAAAAAAAAGTCACACAATTATAAAAAAAATAAAACAAAATAAAAGGGCCCCCAACAATTATAGGAAAAAAAAAAAAAAATATAAATAATAAATAAAAAAAAAAAAAAAAAAAAATATATATAAAATAAAGAGAAAATATATTAGATACAAAGAAGAAAGACAAGATGAGTTCAATCAGAAGTGATTCATTCAATTGAGTGTATTACATATTTATAGTAGAAGGAACATCTACTCTGATATGGAAATACAATATATGATTCTTGCACACAATAAAGATATTCTTGATATGGAAAGATAGATTGCCGCCCAAGATAGAAGGTACATAGAATGGAAATATTGACTGCCAATATTGTGTAATGAGATGGTTGTGATCTTCACCAATATTGCATCCTGAGGTAATTGAGATCTTCAATTGGAAGTACAATCTCTTTGGGGTAATGGACATCCATAATAAATATTATTTATAACACTCCCCCTTGGATGTCCATCAATAGATAATGTACCTCATTAAAACCTTACTAAGAAAAACCCTGTGGGAAAAAAATCTTAGTGAAGGAAAAAGAGTATACATATCTAAATAATACGTATTGGTAGCTGCCTCATTAAAAACCTTACCAGGAAAACCCAGTGGGACAAAACCTTGGTTAAGGAAAAAGAGTGCAGCACGTATTTTACTCCCCCTGATGATAACATCATTGAGTATCTTTGAATACGTACATTCCATTATCATATACCAACTTCTCAACATTTGAAGTAGGCAACGCCTCAATAAATAAACCTGTCAAGTTATCACTTGAACGAATTCAATGAACATATATTTCACCATTTCATTGAAGATCAAGAGTGAAGAAGAATTTTGGTGAAATATGCTTCGTTCTATCTTCTTTGATGTATCATCCCTTCAATTGAGCTTTGCATGCAGCATAATCTTCATATAATATTGTTGAAATTCCTTCTTCTAGTAGAAGACTGCATGCTTCATGATTGTGTTGTATCATTGATCTTAACCAAATATAAAATAGCTAACATTCACTTGAAAATAAATAGCATGTTTGAGATCTAGTTTTATGTAGATCAGATAAATATCCTGCATCTGCAAAACTAGTAAGTTGATATCCACATTCATAAAATAATATCATGTCAATAATTTCTCAAATATACTGAAATATATGTTTTATAACATTTCAGTGTCTTCGTATTGGAGAATAAATAAATCTTGTTAATACACTTATAGAAAATGCTACATCCGATTGTGTATTATCAGCAAGATACATTAATGCCCCAATTGCACTAAGATATGGTACTTCAGGACCAAGAAATTCTCCACTTTTTTCTTGGGGTCGAAATGAATCTTTCTTTATATTGAGCGATCTCACAACCATTGGGGTACTCAATGGATGTATTTTATCTAGATAAAATCTCTTCAAAATATTCTCTATATAAGTTGATTGATGAACGAATATTTCATTCGTCAAATGCTCAATTTACAAATCAAGACAAAACATTGTCTTTTCAAGATTTTCATTTCAACTTTCTTAAAATAATCTACTGCTTTTGGAAACTCTTCAGGAGTTTCGATGATATTTAAATCATCATCATATATACTTACTAAAATTAGATCCATATCCTTTAATAAAGGCACAATAATAAATTAGATCATTTTTATGCTTTTCATTTAGTAAATATCCACTCGGGAGATTACCATATATGCCTTGATAATCTTTGAAGCATTATTGAACAAACTTCCTAGGAATTTTTATATGCTTCAGTCATTTTGAATCCTTCAGGGATTTTCATATATATTTCACACTCGAGTGAGCCATATAAATAGGCTGTAATAATATCCATTAGACGCATGTCAAAATTTTCATATACTGCCAGATTAATAAGATATCTGAAGGTGATTGCATCCACCACAAGAGAACATGTTTCCATGTAATCAATGCCAGGCATCTGCGAAAATTCTTGTGCCATAATTCATACTTTATATATCACGATTTCATTATTTTTCTCATTTCATTTTTCGCGAGAAAACTCAATTGTACCCCACTGGCTTTATACCTTCAGGATGTTGGACTACAGGTCCAAAAACTTTAATTTTCAAGCGAATTCAATTCTGCTTGAATTGCGTCTCTACATTTTGGCCAATCATTTCTTGATTTATATTCATCAACAAATTTATATTCAAGATCCTCGTCTTGATGTATTATTTCAACAATAACATAATATGCAAAAATGTTGTCGACAACTTTATCTTTTCGGTTCCATCTTTTTCTGCAATGACATAACTAATCGAGATCTCTTCATTATTTTCAGGTACACTGAACCTCTTCCAGGTTTCATAGAAAGTTATGTCTTGGGGATTTTCATAATCAATTGTCTCCATTTTATGATCATTTTGATCATTTGCTCCTTTCTTTTTTTCTAGGATTTTATCCTTAGAACCGATTGATCTTCCACATTTAAAACGTGGTTTAATTTCATTTGCCTTTGATAGATTGTCCTGTTTGGGACATCAATTCTAATTGGAGCATTTACAGTTGGAATATGAGATTTAGTAACTCTTAGCGAGTCGACAAATCGGCAATTGATTCACAATATTTATTGCATTATCCTTTGAACTTCAAATTCACAGTGCTCAGTGCGAGGATCTAATGAGATAGTGATAATGCATTACAATCAATCTCTTTTTCCAATTGTTTATTCTCTCCCCCTCATGTTGGAAAAACTAATTCATTAAATAAATCTCCTATCATTGGCAATATATTGCATTATATAAGGAGATTTATATCCAACATATATTCCCAACTTTATTTGGGAACTCATCTTTGTGCGCTGTGGTGGAGCAATTAGAACATAAGCCGCACATCCAAAAATTTTAAGATGAGAAATATTTGGCTTCTGACCATAAGCCAATTGTAATAGGGAGAATTTATGACAACCTTTTGGCCCGATGCGTACAAATGATGCTTTGTTCTCATAAACAATGGTTTAGCAATTAATTGGAGACAATTAATAAATAATTTTACCAAACCATTTTGGATATAAACATGAGTAACAGGCTATTCAACTGTGATCTCAGTTGTTATACAATAATCATAAAGCCTGAGATGTAAATTCACCAGCATTATCAAGACAAACTGTCTTTATCTTATAATTCATAAATTATGCTCTTAATCTCATTATTTGAGCAAACAATCTCGCAAACACCAAATTGCGAGTTCATAATGAACATACATGTGACCACTTTATAGATGCATCTATTAAAATCATATATTATCTGAATGGTCCACATGATGGGTGAATGGGCCCATACATTTCACCCTCTATACGTTTCAAAAACGTAGAATGTTCAATCTCAACTTTAGCTGGTGAATATTAATAATAAATATTTCTTGAGAACAAACAATACAAGAAAATTCACTTAATTGAAGAATCTTCGGGTTCTTCAATGGATGACAATTGAATTTTCAATAATTTTTCGCATCATACTTGATCCGGTATGGTCCAACCGGTCATGCCAAATAATAAAATTATTGGAATCAATGTTCATTTGATTTACCCAAGCATGTGTTTCAACCATGCGATATTAAATGTAGTACAAATTGGGAGAAATATCTAATAACTTTGTATAGATATTTACTTATACCATTATTTGTAGTCTCAATCTGATAATAATTTTGGCAAATAGCTTTGAAACTTAATAAGTTTCTTTGAGACTTACTACAAAATAATGAATTATTTATAACCAATTTTATCTCCCAGATAATAATAGATTAGCTCTTCCGGAGCTTCCAATCAATGTTGTACTACCGATTTTATATGAACATTGGCTTCCGTATCATCAAATAAGAGAAATATGTATATTTTTCTCTCAGTATAATATACGTCACAGCATATAAGAGAATATTCACATTCTTCATCAAAATGAAACAAAATATATTAAAAGATATATAGAAAGTCAATAAAAAAAAATTTATAGAAGAAAAAGATTAAATTTAAGATAAACTAACATATGAGATGAGATTTGAAGAGAAAAGAATTACATAATCAAATCTTCAACTATTATCTTCAAAGAAGTTTGCAGCATCTAGATATGTAGTACATGTGAGGCCATCAAAATCATTCCTTTTATAGGCAAAAATTGCTCAAGTATCATGATTTTGGAAAATCTAATTTATCTCCACATTATTTTTATTTCTTTAATTAAGGCTTGACAAAGCTTAATTAAATATTGTGGAGTATGATAGATACATGTCTAATAGCTTTCATACCAAATCGGTAAAAAATATTATCTTCACTTCTTGAATTGTTATATTGAGAATCCTTATTATTCTCTTATTTACTTCCATAATAATGACGGTAATTATTCCGTCTTTTGCCTCATCCTCTTCCACAGTCATGACCATAATTTTAATTTTGCCTTCTTTCAGGCATATCATGAATTGTTGCATTCACTTCAGGGAATGGAACAGAACCAATAAGACGAGCTTCATGACTTTTCATTAATAGTCCATTATTTTACTCAGCCACAAATAGGCATGATATCATTCAGAGTATTTCTTAAAACTCCTTTTACAATATTACTATTGTAACAACAAATCTGAAACTTGAAAATTTGCTGGGATATTTTCATGAATAATATTTTCTCCTTATAATTTCAAAAGAGAATTAATTTCAAAAACTACAGAACTGTATTTATTTACAGTTTCAAATCTTGCAACTTCATGTGCATCTGTAGAACTGTATTTATTTACAGTTTCAAATCTTGCAACTTCAAGTGCATCTGCAGAACTGTACTTATTTACAGTTTCAAATCTTGCAACTTCATGTGCATCTCAAAACTGTATTTATTTACAGTTTCAAATCTTGCAACTTCATGTGCATCTCAGAACTGTATTTATTTACAGTTTCAAATCTTGCAACTTCATGTGCATCTCATGAATCATGATTTCAAATCTTGCAACTTCATGTGCATCTGCAGCGGTATTCATTTACGGTTTCAAATCTTTCAACTTCATGTGCATCTAGAACTATATTCATTTACAATTTCAAATCTTGGAACTTCAGATGCATTTAACAATCTTTGTGGTGCAAAGCTAGCGACCACTATATACAATAAATAAAACCACAATCATTAAAGCAACATAATATCTTATTATTTGATTGATTCTTATATTCAATAAAACACATACCTTTTATCATGATGCACTTACATTTCAAGATGGACAAGGTAAACTCCATTGTTTACAAAAACGTGCGAGGAGATCGATCATTATTTTCACTTTGGAATAGAAAACATAATGATACATTGTCTGCTGTCTTTCTTCTCAAAACGCAATACTTCGAGCGGATTCGTTCTTCGAGCGGAATCGTGCTGATAACGTGTTATAAAATAAAGAGAAAATATATTAGATACAAAGAAGAAAGACAAGATGAGTTCAATCAGAAGTGATTCATTCAATTGAGTGTATTACATATTTATAGTAGAAGGAACATCTACTCTGATATGGAAATACAATATATGATTCTTGCACACAATAAAGATATTCTTGATATGGAAAGATAGATTGCCGCCCAAGATAGAAGGTACATAGAATGGAAATATTGACTGCCAATATTGTGTAATGAGATGGTTGTGATCTTCACCAATATTGCATCCTGAGGTAATTGAGATCTTCAATTGGAAGTACAATCTCTTTGGGGTAATGGACATCCATAATAAATTTTTTTTTTTTTTATTTTTTTTATTTTTTTATAAAAGGGGTTTTTTTTTTTTTAAAAAAAAAAAAAAAAATTTTTTAAAATTTTAAATAAAAAAGGGGATTTTGTTTTTATAATGAGGGGGGTAAAAATTTTTTTTTTTTTATTTTTTTGTACAATCGAACAAGTGAGATCATTATGATCCAAATCCTTTAAATAAAAGTTTAAAACCACCCTTAATAGATAATAAACTTAAAAAAAAAAAAAAAAAAAAAAAAAAAGCTTGGTTACATGACTTGTGTATAGTTTTATGCTTCAACAAAAAAAGAAGTGTATAATTTTATGCAACGGAGGAAGGATATTTTAGAAAAATTAAAAACATATACATGTTAGGCATTTTTCAAGGATGGAGTGCTATGAGAAATGCTGGCAAAAAATTTTCTTTTACAATTTATTTTTTTAAATAGATTGATTGACGTTTGACTTGATATAAAATAAATAAATATTTATTGTGGTGGTGCTATCCATGTTTTTAGCACCCCTTCCTACCGCGAGAAAAAAAAATCTTTTTTATTAATAATTTATTTATTTGTTTTTAACGAAATGCTAATGATTAATTTGGACTCCTAAGTTCTTGATGTATCACCTGAAGTGTTATTCTTTAATATTTGTTGACCTTTTTATTGCATTTTTTTAGTTTACTCTTAATAAATTATTGTAAGAATAATTTGATCGTGCCATCCATTTCCCTAACACTCCTCTCTCTCTCTCTCTCTCTTTTTCTCACACCGAACTTCATTTATTCAAATAAAAATATATGGATAACTTACACATAAGGGAATCAAAGAATAGAACCTAAGATAAAAAGGGGGTGGGGAATTTTGATACACAAATCGATTCTAGGAACAATGTTTAAAGTATTTCATGATACCATACGATACTAGCCGATACGTATCCATATTTGACCAAACCAATACGATAAATCTCGATACGTCTTTTCATTGAATTACACTAAAATACATTAACCAAAGCGATAAAATACTTGATATAGAACGATACATCTCTTAAAATTACCTAACCTATACGATACTCGATACCGATACTTTAAACCTTGTCTGGGAAAGTGCTTCAGACCTGACAAGCTCGCCACGAAGTTAACTTCTCTCGGAATATGTGAAAAAGTGCATTCGGTGAAAACCTCTAACGCTCCTCTCTTTTCCTCACTTTTTTATATGGAAATCTAATCTTGATGAGGAGGTCGGTGAAGGGTGAGGTGAAGGTCTTTGTTAGGTTCTTTGCCATGAGGAAAGGAGACAGAAAAATAAATGGAGATGGACATATGGGTCTTCGAGCTTTGATTTAGTTCTTAGCTATGAAGAGAAGAAGGAAGGAAATGTTGATGAAAGATTGAAAAATTCACTCACATATCTCTTAGAGGGAAAGTAAAGGAAAAAATGAAATAAAATGAAATAAAATAAGTTAAAAGAATAGAGAATTTTGTAACGGGACACATGTCGCTACCATGGGTGTAGTGGGACTGTGGGAGCATAAATCCGTAGAGGATCCGGAGTTTCCATATTATTATCTTACATTTATCAAAAATATCTACAAGGTGACTTCTATTATTTTATTGTAAATAGATTTTACTGAATAATGATACGGACAATATGAAGAAACTAAAACATATAATGCAAGAATTATACTTTTTCTATATAAAAGAGATTTATTAAAATTAAAGTTTGTAATAAATTAGAAAATTACCTAGAATAGAAGATTATAATAACTAGTATACCTAAAAAAGAAAATTACAATAAATAAATACCAAAAATTCAAAATACACACAATATTATCAGATAATTTTTTTTGGATAAAATATAATATCAGATAATAATTATTTTTATATTTAATAGCTTCAATTCTAGAAGTGATACAGGAATTAGTTTCCAATTCTACTGCCCAATAATGTTAAAACCATTTTGACTTTGCTTGGGTCTTGCATTAAGTCAGCCGTTGGATCAGAATTTCGGTTAAAATTTTGATCTAAATCATTAAAATTCAACGGTTGAAATTAAATTTCGACTGAAATTTCGGATCCAACGGTACGAAATCTCGGCTTGACGGTCCCAAGCAAAATTAAAGACGGAAATTTTACTCAAATGCAATGGTAGAATGGTCTGGTTTGAACCAATTCATATTTCGCCTTGACTGATACGAACCACATAATCTCTCTCTCCATGAGATGGAGTCATGGACACACGACTCACTGTCACGGGCCACACAACACGGAGACATGACGCTTCCGGCTTCCCCCATTATCGCACATTCCGAATTTTCCATCTTCTCTCTGCTCTTTCTGATTTAAATTATCGGTTTCTTACAAGTATTTTTCTTTTCCTCTTTTACTTCGTTTTCATGGTGGTGGTGCCATTCTTGGGTCTGTTAAATCTTCCCACATAGCTTTCACCAGGGGAAAAAAAAATATTCCTCCCACACAGCATAAATGGAAACGCCCTTTCCTCCTTGACACTCTCATCTGTCTGTATTCTCACTTGCTTTCTCGTTCTGGGCTTTCTCGTTCTGGAGTTCTGTCCTCGGCTGACACTACCCAGTTTCAATAACCACAAACAGCACAAAGAACGAAAACAGCATACCTCTTCAACCGACCATTTGAACAAAATTTTCCTCACTCCAAATGGTGAAGAGCCCATCTCCCCAAGACCCAGAAACAGTGTCTTCTTCGGAGGTTTTGAAGAGGAACAATCGTCTGAGACCTCAAGAACACTATTTCGGCAATCTTCGCATGTTTGTTGTTACTTTCTTTTGCTTTGTTGGCTGCTGCTTATACTTGGATTACAGGTTTGGTACTAACGGGTCTGGGAATCGGAGACAGTTGCAGAAACGCTTATGGTTGGGATTTGAAAACTGGAATAGAGTTGAAAGGGTGGGATTCATCGAAGTCGGTGGTGAACGGTGTGATTTGTTTGATGGAGAGTGGGTTTGGGATGAAAGCTATCCGCTTTACCAATCCAAAGACTGCAGGTTTCTCGATGGTGGATTTCGTTGTTCTGAAAATGGTAGGCCGGATTCTTTCTACTCAAAGTGGCGATGGCAACCCAAAGATTGCAACTTGCCCAGGTTCTTAATCTCACATTCTTTCTTTCTAGTTTCTTCTCCAACATTTTTCCTATTTCTCAAATGTATACCTTTTCAGTTTTCAATTTTCTTCTTCACTCAGAAGAATTCCAATGTTTCTTTCGTCCACTAGTTTGGATAATTCTTCTTTTCCTTTACTTTCTTGCTTTCTTTCTATCATCGTTTGTATTTCTCTGTACTTGTGTTGAAATCATTAGCTTTTTCTGTAAAATTTTGGATTTTCTCTGAAGTTTTCCGAGACTGATCGTCCAAATTAAACACCTACTTTGTCCAGTTCTTGATTTGGTCTGAACAATTCTTCAGTGTTCTTAGCTTTACCCGTGAGATTCTGGATTTGCTCTGCAATTAAGTAACGACTTGGATTTCCCTTTTTTTTCTTAAGATTTAATGCAAAGGAAATGTTGGAGAAGCTTCGGAACCGAAGGCTGGTATTTGTTGGTGATTCAGTTGGTAGAAATCAATGGGAGTCCATGCTCTGTCTGCTCTCAGCAGCAATTCCTAATGAGGATTCAATTTACGAAGTGAATGGCAGTCCAATCACAAAGCACAATGGGTTCTTGTCGTTTAGGTTCAGGGACTTCAACTGCACTGTGGAGTATTACAGAGCTCCATTTCTTGTGTTGCATGGCCGTCCACCAGCTGGAGTTCCAGGGAAGGTAAAAACAACCCTAAAAGTGGATCAACTGGATTGGAGCTCTGCACGGTGGAAAGATGCAGATGTACTTGTGTTCAATACTGGTCACTGGTGGAACTACGAGAAGACCATTAGAGGGTACATACTCTATCAAATGAAGATAATTCTTATTTTACCCTCTCTTTCATTTTTATTTTAGTTATTAGTTTTCTTATATGTAATCAACTAGATTTCGAACAACCCCAATTTTTGGTGGATGTAAAAACCCTTGAACCTGCCTGGGTTTAACAGTTCAGGCCCCCTCAGTTACACAAAACTGTCTCCATACCCATGTGACACTTCACTCATGGGGACTCAGACCTTGGACCCTGTGGCCAAAGCACATTGTCCTAAACCAGCTGAGCAAGCTCAAGGGGTAACCAGAGTTTAAGTAACAGCAAGAAAAGCAAGGGATAACAAAAACTAACTTTTAAGTAATCTATATATAGAGATTTAAAAGCATTATCAAAGTTTTGCAAAATGTTGATTTGTAGAATAGGTTTTCTCCCTGTTGTCAATGTCGAAAACCAATCACTCTGCACACGAACAATTTATGTTGGTTTTAGTCATTAACAGAGGAAGGAAATTTGATTTGAGTTAAATAGGTTTTTTTTTTCCGGCTGAGTAAAACCTTCAAACTTTGAAGTACTCCCCCCCCCCTTTTTTTTCTTCTTGAGTTCTGGTTAAGTTTGGAGTGGCTTATTTATTTTGGATGTTGTTTTTTGAAAAGCTTATTTGATAGTTGGAGAATAAATTAATGCTCTTATAATTCAGGATTTCATTCGAAAATATTAGGTGTAGTATAATGAGGATTTTATAGGCCTTATTGGTAACTAAAGGATTGAATGTCTTTATAGGACTAATTAGCTAGAAATGATCTCAAGACTATAATTGGATTTGGCACCTGCAATCAGTATTCACCAGTATGTGTACTGGTCTATACACCATTACGACTTGACTGTAGTTAGTTTGGTTATTTATTTTATATGAGATCCAGATGACAGTGGAAATATAGGAAAATATTGTGAAGATTATATTATGAGCTGACATGCTGATCAATGTCCATGATAAATGAAAATGCTTTCTCTGGTTCAAATGGTTTTTCCCCACTCTGTTATCAAATCATCTGTTGAAGTGCTGATTTTCTATTCCTCATAATTTTTGTATTGCTAGTTCTTATTCTTGAGTGGTTGAACTGTGAAATCATATAAACTATCTCTAAAATAGATGTTGTATGGCAATTACATGATGCTGGAATTGTCTAGGAGATGTCAATTTCTTAGAAGATTTGAGAATTGGGAAAGCCAAAGTGTCAACATGATCAGAATTATAATTTATTTTTATGGGTTATGCTTCAGTATCAATGTGAAAATCACAATTAACCTGTATACTCAACTCTTTTTTTCTTTCCATCAGGGGTTGTTATTTCCAGGATGGGAAGGAGGTACAATTTGATATGAGCGTAGATAGTGCATATCAGAGGTCAATTACCACCTTGGTCGACTGGATTGGTAGGGAAGTGAATATGAGCAAGACACAGATCTTCTTCCGCACCTATTCCCCTTCACATTTCAGGTTTGTCCCAATAACTTGATTAGTTATCTCAATAATATTTTCATTTCAAATTTTGTGTGTGTGACTTTGCAGTTTGCATTTAAGCTTGACAGTGCTTAGCCCCTATTACCAACGACCAAATGAAAAGGAAAACATGAAAGAACTAGGATTTGATATTTGTTGAAGCTTGTGTGATACTGTTTTTGTACTATATACACCTAGAAAATAAATCCAAAATTTTGGGGAAGTTGGGAGCTTTAAAATTCAAGCCATCCTTTCCAAAAGATCTAAATATTTGTGCTGACGTGTAAAAACTCATATAATCCATATTGTAGGTTAATTTAATATCTTTACCAATTATATTTGAAAGAAAGTCATAGCCTTGCAATATTCCCAAGGGTTGTTTTATGTAATATTAAAATGCAAATCAAACTGAGGCATGATTGACCAGGCTGATTTGCTTGTAGAAATCCTCCAAATAGTGTCCATTTAGTGGCTAGCTGTACCCTCAGTAGCTAAGTTTAGTAATTGTTAAACCTTGTGTACTCACTTCATATCTTGAATTGCCATCCTGTATTTTGGGAAGTGAGCTCTTTGAATGACTTTAAGTCTCTCATCATTCATGGTTTTTTAGATTTTTATCACTAAACCACCCCAACCCCCATAAAAGAGAAAAAGAAAAATGGAAGACTTTATCTTTTTGGTGGACCCTGTCCTGAGGGCCCAAAGAACATTGGGGGAGAATTTTATTCAAAAGGACTTCATCCATTGATTGAGTCTTGGCCACACAAATTAATTCATTCATGTTTTGAATTTTTATGCTGGTTGGAATAGAATTTGTAATTTTTTTCTTTATGTGTCCATGCCAGCTTGTCATTCTTGCAGATTAGCAGCTTCTTAATACTTGAATTTTCTGGGTTTGGTTAATCTGTTTCCTTCATGTTGGACTTACTGATTTGTTTACGAGTCATAAGGGTTTGAAGCTGAAACATTTTTTAGTTGTTCTCTCCTTCAACCAGTCTGTCTTAGCTTTTTATAGCCTACTGCTACTTTCGTTTAACCAATTCCTTGAATTATACGTTTTCCAGTAGCTCTGTGGAGCCTTCTTTACTTTGAAATTGCTGTTGTTAAGGTTCACACTCGAGTCTTTTAGGAATTTTTGTTCTGTGAATCATGAGACCATCATTCATATAGTCACTTTTGAGTATGTATACACTTTTGGGAGTGTGCTATTACTCATATGAGTTCTCTCACATTTAAGTACATTAATGTGCTGAGCTTCTGGTTATCTCTCTTTAACCTGCCAGCCAGCATCAGGTCCACAAAGGAATTTAACTCTATTTTGATAATTCTGGATGAATGTTGACATGCTTTACGCAATTTTTATTACTACCATGACTTTACAGAGGTGGAGATTGGAAGGATGGGGGCGCCTGTCATTTGGAGACTCTACCTGAACTAGGTCCATCACTGGTTCCATCCCAATCTTGGCCCCAGTATACCATAGTAAATGACATACTACAAGCACACTCAAATAAGCCACAGGTGATGGGATTGGATGTGTTGAATGTAACCTATATGACCTCACTGAGGAAAGATGGTCATGCATCCTTGTACTATCTGGGACCAAATGCTGGGCCTGCCCCCATTCACAGGCAGGATTGCAGTCATTGGTGCCTCCCTGGGGTACCTGATGTATGGAATGAGCTCCTATATGCACTCTTCCTTAGGCGGGAGCTTGCTCGGACTCACAACTCTACTGTATCTCCTCCGGCACAAGTGTGATCCCTGATTATCCACTGGGTTGGAAGACTGATGTAGATCATACTAATTGCTAGCTAGGGTAAATTTATCTCCTCAGGCACAGGTGTGATATATGAAGCTCCCATCATCACTTGGTTGGAGGACCGATGTAGATGATACTGATCGCTAGCTTAGATAAATTTGGGGCCAATGGATAAGAGAAGAGACATGGTCATGGTTTGTGATGTGGTCATGATCGGTGATATTTTCACATGAAGTCATTTCAAAGGTTGATGAGTTTCAATTTTCTACCAAAACAGTCATCGTAAGCTGCGGGGAGTTCAATTTCTGGAGCCTCTTGGACCTGATTGATGCTTCAAAGTTCAGACATACAGAAGCATATATTTCTGGGGTGCGTATGAACACATGATTTTCTTCCCAATGCAACAGACGAGACGGACAGAACAACCGAAGTATATAACTGGTCAATTTTCGACTTGATCACATATTGTAACTGTTAAAAAAATAAATGATCCAAAATTTTATTTTACTTTGTTGTATTCTGTATAGAGAAAAAACAATATTTTCCCCATGTGTGGTTGAATACAGAGAAAGCTGTGAACCTTAGCCCCTCATCACTGATGCAGGAAGCTGAGGATTCTGATTTATCTAAACTAACTCTGATAATAACAGAGAGAAGGTACTATAGTTTCAGTTTTACAAATTTAGTTGATTTTGGTAATTGAGCATTACTTCATCAGCCATTTCGACTTGCATCTCTCCTAAAACTTGGAATGCGGAAAGTAGGGCTGTGGGGGGTTGGTTTTTTTTTTCCCCCTTCTTTTCGGGGGTGGTGTTTAGGGTTGGGGAAGAGTTCCACTGCAGAACACCTTAAATCCTTTTTGGCCCCATGAAACGAAAAGCGAAAGGCCCTGATGGGAGAGCTATGTGCCATTACAAACTCTGCTCTGGACTTTTGAAACTCCAGTGTTTCTGGCTTTAAAGTTGTTGATTGGCCCTGATGGGAGAGCTATGTGCCATTACAAACTCTGCTCTGGACTTTTGAAACTCCAGTGTTTCTGGCTTTAAAGTTGTTGATTGGCCCTGATGGGAGAGCTATGTGCCATTACAAACCCTGCTCTGGACTTTTGAAACTCCAGTGTTTCTGGCTTTAAAGTTGTTGATTGTGTAATGGTGTAACGGTTCTGGTTTACATTTGGTGTTTCGTAATTCAACACTTGATGTCTCTAATCCTATGTCCAGCAACCATATTTTCCAACATTTCCATAAATTTCTAGATGGTACTAGAGAACCATGATTCGAACTTCATACGAAAAAAAAATCTGAGTTTCCTTCTTGAGGAGTTCAGTAAATTGCAGAGGTTTTGGTGGGAAAGCTTGGGTTTAAATAATTTTGAAGGACATTTTATTTGCAACGGAACATGGAACCTGTTGTGTTTCTTTTCTCTGATAAGCATCATCATTTGAATAGCTAATTGTTCACTTTTATGTATCGTATTGGTAGATACTTGAGTGCCAAGTTGGATCCAAACCAATTCAATCTGTGATTTAAAAACAAGATACAAAGGAAACGAAAGAAATTGTCTTAAATTGCATTGTAAAGGGATGATTCAAGAAAAACGGAACATGCCGAGAAGGGGACTTGTTCATTGCTGTAGATTATAAAAGTACAAAGATTTTTCTTTTGGGTGAAAGAATAGAATGAATCGAGGGAGAGGAGAACTCACCAGAAAATTTCCCCCTCTTTTGCTAAATCTAAAGGATAAAGGCAACTCATCACCTCCTTGCCGCTGGAATCTTCAGGAAATGAGAATGAACCCTGAAGTCTTAAACCCACTGCGTAAATATTGATGCCACAAACCAAAATCACGAACCCAGAGCACAAGATCAAAACACTCTAAAACCATCCCTTTCTCATCTTCAGGCGATCCCAAACCAAAGATCCCAACAGAAACAACCCCAAAACTCCAGAAGCTAAATCAGTTTCAGGTCTCCTCCTAAGACTCAACAAAAACATCAAAATACAAACACCCAACAATCGAGAAAGCCCAAACTTAATCCTCCGTGTCCTCCTTCCCCATCCCTCAAATCCTCTCCCTCCGAAACCTTTCCAAAACCCAGATCCTCCACCATATCCTACTCTAAAAGCTTCTCTGATAACATAATCAAGCGATTCTGGCAAGGCTTTCGAATTAAATGCAACAAACGCAACGTATTGGATCGCAGCTTTTACAATTCTTTCCCACGCAAACCGTCTTCGATTTTTCCTTGCAGCAACAATTGGAATCCGTCTTCGATTTTTCCTTGCAGCGACTGGAATCCGTCTTCGATTTTTCCTTACAACGACAATTGGAATCTGGGTCGGCGAAGTGCATAATCGAAGATGATTTAGATCTGGGTTCGCCCATGAAAATGTTGTGAGAGGTGTACTTCCGAACGGAGACGACGATCCAACCTTACTCCCATGGTGTGAAAGAAAACCTTCTTTAGAGAAGAGAGCTTGGCGTGTGGAATGTATACCGTGCTGCATATCGAATGTGGATGGAGTAAAATTCAAAATCTCTGCTGTAAATCCGCTTGAATTTCTTATGCAACAAAACGAATGGTCTTTGGGAAATCTTCTCTCTTTAACAACCAATGAGCAGAGTGTAAGTTACACATTCAAATTTTCAAATTTGGATCGGTAGTTAACACTTAACAGAGTAACAGTTACACAATAGGCCCTTCAAGCAGAACATTGTGGTTCGTGGATCTCCAACTTGTGTTTGATGTTTAGGGCCTGCTAGAAAATGATTTAGGGCATGTTTGGTTACGTGAACTTAGAGATTTGAAATCTCTGCATTCATAAATGCGAGATTAATACCCGTTTGGTTGTGAAAATCTCTAGATTCATGAAATTTAGAGATTCATCTTTTTATACTAAAAACGTGAATATGTAGATTTATGGGTACAGGTGAAATCTAGAGATTTTATCTCTACTATAAAAACGCTAAATATCTAAGCTGCGTTTGTTTGCAAAGGTGGGGTGGGAAAAAAAAAACATATAAGTCCCATATGTATGGAGGGAGAGGGAAATGAAAAGAAGGATTTTGTAGAAAAGTGATAGTGGTGGATCCCACTTTTTACTTTTCTCAACTTTTCCACAAAGTCCCACCAAATATGTAGAATTTTAAAATGCCTTGAGGTGGGAAAGTTGGGTTGCCACATCACAGACACTTGTCTCTCACTTTCCCACATCAAGCAACCAGACAAATTATCATTTTGAGATTTAAGAGAAAAGTAATAAATCTACACTTTTTCAAGAAATTTTCCACTTCACCTTTATTCCAGCAAACAAACGCAGAATCACAGATGAATCATGAATCCATAGATTTAATTCTACATATTCTGTTAATCAAACAGTTAATTTTATAAATTGTGACTCCACATATTTGAAATCTATATATTTAAAATCTCTAGATATTTAAAATCTCCAGACTCAATGTAACCAAAAAGGCTTAATAAAGATTCAAGAGTGGGTGCGCGCAAGCTGGCCCGGATGAACCTCAGTTCCAAAAAAAAAAAATAATAAAAGAAGAAGATTCAAGAGTGTAATCGGTTTGAATGGAGAGTTGGAATCGGGTGGGTTTTTAGTTGGAAATAAAAATCCAAATTCTGAAAATGTAGCTGACGAGGGATCCACTAACATTTTAGTTGGGGTTCTTTAAAAATAATAATAATAATAATAATAATAATAATAATAATAATAATAATAATAATAATAAAACATTTTAGTTGGGATTGGTGGATTTTTATTTGTAGCAAATTTTTTTTTGTAAGAAATTTCTATTAACCAAAAGAAAGAAAAAAACAGAACAGCCTAGGCAACTGGAGAGCATAACTCCTGAAGCCAAGGAATGGAAATAGGCTAAACCGTCGTACACAGGATCGACAGGATCCTCCTTGCAAGAGATCACTCTTGGAATAAAACAAAAGGAGCATGAGAGGAAAGATGAACTTAACTCCCTAATATCCTCCACTAGAGGAGCTAAGCATAGGGGAGGGGAGCTAGAAGCACTGTTTATGTATTAGACCAGTATTTTACAATCAGACTCTATCAGAAGATGATTACAGTCTTCTGAGAGTGCAAACATCAATCTAGCTCTCATAGCTAGAGCTTCCCCTTCCACCACTGAGTTGCATAGCACCGGTTCAGAGACTGCCTGTAAAAAATTTCTCCTTTATGATTTCGCAGAACATAGGCGACACCACCTTTGCCACTTCCTTTACACCAAGACACGTCTGAATTCAACTTTAATTTACTTTGAGGCGGAGGTTTCCATTGCTGTTGATTCTCATCAGGTTGAATATTATTTATCATTTCCCCATCTCTTGTTGTCTTGATTGCCTCAAATTCAGCATGTTCTTTTTGGGCTGCCTCAATAATTTCTTTTGGGGTAGTTTGTTTTCTCCCAAAAATCCTGTTGTTTCTTGCAATCCAAAGTTGCCAAACAATAAAGGAACATAGGTTGAGTATTGATTTGCTTACCTCCTTTCCGATCCTTTTTATAGCAGACCAACTTTTAATCCATTCTATTAGTAATGGGGGCTTCCTCTATTTGAGGCAAATCGAGACTACTGATTTTGTCACGTGTATAAATTAAATCAAATGGTATCAATTGAAACTTGAAAGTGCAGTGTTTACATTAAAAGTTTTTTAATTTTACAAATTTATGAAGAAAACCATCCTTACTCTTTCAACCGATTATCCCAAAATTTTAACAAAGCAGATAAAAATCCTTTAAAGGAAAAAGATTAAACTGCATTTTTTTTTTTGGTAGAGATTAAACTGCATTCAACCACAAATTTGTTTGGTTCTGTCATGAGTTTTTTGAGATTTGGCAATGTCATCATCATTATAGTCAATTTAATGTTTACATATTCATATCTTGATAAAGCCATTAGCAAAAGTCTTGTTTGTTTCTTTTAAATTTCTGATCTAAATGTCATGATTTCTTCAGTCCTAATGATGATTAGAAAAAAAAAAGAAGCAGTTTTGAAAAGTAACATAATACCTTTAAATAAAGTTCTTTACTTTTCCTTATTTTAGTGTAGAAGGATTTTTCTAATTTATCTATTAATCTGACCGTACCATACTTGGCCGAAACAAAACAACCGTAAACAAGTTTGCTTTTTTCTATTCAGTTTACCCTTTCCTTTCAAATTGATTGACCTTAATAAGAAAAGAAAGGTTAGACTTGGTTGTTTTGTTAAATTCTTCAAATTTAACTATATTATATCATTAAGGGAAATAAAAAAAGAAAAACTATTTGTAATCCCTCTTCTTTAGTTTTATTATTGATGCGTCTAAAAACTGGTTAGTCTCCGGATTCCTTAATGCTTGCCTACAAAACTAGGTTAGAAGTGGCCAACTGTACAGTCGAAAACCACCGCGAAGGTTAAGTTGGCAGTTGGAACATTACAAAACCCGGGCTGATTGCAGAGCTTAATTGAATAACATAATGGAGGGAAACGATTTAGATACCTCTATTGTGTGCAAGTCTTTAGTTTATATAGGGTTTACCTCTGCTTCTTGACCGTTAGATTCGTTCGTGCTCTTTGTTGTTGACCGTCATATCGTAGGGTTTTGTCTTCATCCTTCGGTGTCAGTTATAGTTTTCTCGTATGGCACTATTGCGTATCTTGAGTTTCACAGGAGCACGTTTCTTCCCATAACCGTCGGGTTCCTTCTTCTTCAGGCTATTTACTGGTTCACCCCTAGAACCAACCCGACTTTGGTTGAACCCAATCCACTGTTATTTTATCCTTATCATGAGCCCCCCAGGCCAAGCAATTAGGATGAAAAGATCGATGGTTTGGTTTGCTTTTCCTTGATCATGATCGCCAAGCCTGGTAGGTGAAAAGCCAAACGTCCACTCATTTTTCCAAACATCACATTTATTCCTCTGGCTATGCAAGGGTACATTCATTGAGCCACATGTATCTCTCGTAATCTGTGCCACACAAGCCACATGGCCCTTGGCAGCCGTCGAGATTAATCTCGTTCGTTGGATTAGGCTTCAAAATGTCAGTTGAGCTCAACCCTTGATTGAAGTTAATCCTGTTCGTATAAAATGACACTCTACATTTCTTATTTAAACCCCAGGGTGCTCTTACCTCTTCTCTAACTTTGTCATTTTGCGAGTTTGCCTACATTCGAAGCCTCCAACGAACTTTGCGATTTCTAGTTCTTCGACTTCCAACTTCAAGCTTCTTCTCACTAAGATTCAAACAAGTAAGTCCTTCGTTCTCTGCTTTTGTTTCTTCTTATTGGTCCTTCGACTACCCACTGAAAGAAATTCTACTGATTTTAGGAGAGAATAAATATTGATTGAAGAGTTAGTTTCTAATTACGAATGACATTTTGCATACCTAATAAGATTTTTTTTTCCAAAAATTGCCTTTAACCAAGTTTATAGATAGAGAATAATAAATAGGAAGAAAAGATGAGAGAGAAGAGAGGGGAAAAAATTAAAAAAATTAAAGAAATTAATATAAAAATTGGAAAAGATCACTGTGGTTCCGCCCCTGGTTACTCAATCGATAATGTCTGTCACCTCTTAGTAAAATGATCACAAATTTGAATTTTCTATGATTTACGTAATTGTCCTCACTCCCCTAATATCAAGCTACCAATTTCAAACAACCTTTCTAACCAACAACACATAAATGTTCAGGCTGGTCCATTACTCTTGCTCACTCTGAACTATATAAACCCATCCTCCTAAAGTCACCTTTACTCCTAGTATATATGTGATATCATTTACACCCTATAAAAGATAAAACAGAGTATGTAAAGGGGACTCCCTTACATTTGTGATCTGCGACACAATCACCTCTGCTTCTTCATGTGAACCCCATGGTGAAGCATTTGTACGCTTCAAAATTTATTGAATCAAATCTTATAGCATCCTTAAGCCAAAAAAAAAAAGGAAAACTAACATCTTTTCACACCAATGATGGTCTAGTGATAGAATAGCATAGGCGGTGCAAACCGGGGTTTGGTTCCCGGCTGGTACATGACAATTTTTTTGGGTTGCACTTCTCTTCTAAAATTCATCTTCATAGGGAAAAATTGAGAATATTGAATACAAGGGAAAAATAGCATGTATCCCTTTTGAAATTGCAAATGCTTTCTCAAGTTACATGAAAACTTTATTCTTTTCATCAAAACCTTTGGATCCATTTTTCATTGAATGTCTTTTCCCAAATATGGCCAACTGCGGGATCCTGGATGGAATCTCGAGGAATCCATCCATGGAGGAGATCAAAAATACTGCATTCTCCTTAAATCCCCACAAAGCTCCTGGAATGGATGGTTTTAATGCTCTCTTTTATCAGAAGCATTGGGATTTAATTAGATGTGACCTCTTCCAATTTGTCCAAATTTTTTTCAATAATTCCTCCTTTCCCTTTGGAGCAAATCACACACTCTTGTGTTTCATCCAAAAAAAAGAGCATGCAAGATTTGTTGGTGATTTTAGACCAATCAGTCTATGCAATGTGAGCTACAAAATTGTGGCAAAGGTGCTGACTCGAAGACTCAAATCTTTACTGAATCATTTCATCTCCCTGTTTCAAGGGGCTTTTGTAGAAAATAAACAAATTAAGGATAACATGCTGTTAGCCCAAGAAAATTTTCACTTTATGAGAAAAACGAAAGGGCGGACTAGATATGTGGCTCTCAAGCTTGACATGTTGAAAGCTTACGATAGGGTGGAATGGAATGTGTTAATTAAAATCTTTGATTTTTTGGATTTTGATCAGAAATGGTGTACACTCATCAACTCTCTTATTTCTAGTGCCTCTTTCTCGATCAAGCATAGTGGCAACCCGTACTTCTGGTTCTCTAGAACTAGAGGGTTGAGACAAAGATGCCCCCTTAGCCCATATCTCTTCTTGTTTATCATGGAGATCTTATCAAGGCTACTGACTGAGTATAAATCTCTCAATCTATTTAAGGGGGGTAAAGGTTGCTTGCAGAGCTCCTAAGATCTCCCACCTTTTCCTTGCTGATGACAATTTCTTGTTCTGTCGAGCAAAGAGGGAAGATGCTTTGGCCCTGAAGGCGGTCTTAGAATTATTCTCAGACATCATAGGACAAGAAATAAACTTGGAAAAAAGTGGGGCTTACTTCAGTAGAAATATACCCAATCATGAGAAGCACCTGATCCTATCAACTCTTGGGATCAATGAAATGGGAAAAGACTCACTCTAATTAGGCACCAAATTGATTCATGGCCAATCTAAAGTGAAGAATCTCCAGTTCATCATCAACAAGATGAAGTTGAAAATGGCTAATTGGAAAGCCGCAAGTCTTTCCTTTGCAGGGAGAAGTGTTCTGCTACAATCTGTTTGTCAAGCCCAATCACTTTACCACATGCAGTGCTTTAAATTCCCAAGTACACTGTGTAGAAAAATAGATTCTCTATGCCAAAGGTTTTGGCTAGGGAACCCGACCAAGGAAAAACAGCTTACACTCATCTTGTGGGATCGATGCTGCCAACCTAAGAAAAATGGAGGTCTGGGGTATAAGAAAATGGAGGACATAAATAAGGTGTTATTACTAAAGCAGGGTTGGAGAATGCTTAAGAACCCAGAAACTTTATGGGTACAGACCTTGAAGGCAAAATACTTTTCAAACAGTTCTGTTTTCGATCCGAAAGTAATGAAAAGAAAGGGGTCATGGACATGGAATAGTATCTGTGGAGTGTTACCAGATCTTGAAAAAATGGTGTGGAGAAAGGTAGGAAATGGAAGTAACACATCTTTCTGGTTCGATCCGTAGATTAAAAATCCAACTCACAAGATTCATCAACCTCCGGAAATTGACAGGTGGGCAAGAAACTCAACTATGTCAAGTGACAAACTCACTCAATCTTACCAACAGGTAGTCACCTCTTCCTCAAACTTCTCAGTTACTTTATCTTTCAAACATTAATTTCAATGATGAAAATGACGCTTGGGTATCCCTTATCTCAAGCAATGGAGATTTTACTGTCAAACTGGCAAGGAAATATCTGTCACAGTTGAGAACGATATCTCAAACCAATCCACTCACCAAATGGTGGAAGTTTTTTTGGAAACTACCACTACACCCGAAATTCAAGATGTTCTTTTGGCGTCTAATAAATGCAGGACTTCCCATCAAGGAAACTCTTGCCCATTGGACTTTGATGTCTCCGATATGTGAGCTGTGTGGTAATTGTGTCGAAAAAATTTGACATGTTTTTGTATCTTGCGAATGGACAAAAGGAATTTGGACGGCAGGTCCCTTAGGCCTCATAACAAAAAGATTGACACATGCATCAATCACTGAGTTGTGCAAATCTTTTATTTTTGACCCTGGGCAAGATAAATCTATTAAGAAATGGGTAGTCTCTATCTTTTTTATCTCTTGCTATTTTATCTGGAAAGAAAGAAACATCAAAATCTCTCAAAAGATCAACCCCAATCCAAGAAAAAGTGTTGTTTAACATTTCAAGTTGGATCCAATACCTAGAACTCAACACTAAAAAATCTTTAGGGATCATACTTAGAGAGAGAAATTTAATGATTTCTAAACCATAACACTTGTTTATGCAAAACTATGACTAATTTAAGCCATGTACCAATGTTGATGTGTGCAGGGGTACATAATGCAGCACTAGACAGTACTAGATGGAGTGTGGGACTGTTCAGGGGAGGACAACTACAATATCTCAGAGCAGGAGGACTGAAGAAGGGAAAGATCGTGGAGGCTCTCTTAAGTGGAATGATGGAGGGAATAGAAAAAGCACAAGCCAACAATATACAAGGAGAAGAAACATGGTGCAATGAAAAGGAACTGCTTGATCTACTCTCATCACAAAACCACACAAAGTGGCCAATAAATTATAAACCAAATTTGGTAAATATAATTTGTAATAGTAAGAACCCTAGTCTGAAACAATTTACCCACACCACACTCCAGCAATGGCTCACTTATATAGCATATATATATCCTCCATAGAGCATCGGGAAAGAATAGAAGTAATAGATGCTACTAATCTGTGTACTTGTTATTTTAAGTAATACTAAGTTTTCTTTTAGTATAAAAATAACTGGAACATAGGCATGTTGCCCTTGCTTATGGTATGCATTTTCTTGAATTGTATTGAAAGTAGGAGTTGAATCACCCAGAAATTAAACAAGTTATTCCTGAGACAATTATTTCCAAAAACTGAAAAGAAGAACACAACCCAATAAAAGAGAAATCTTATTGATCAAGCATAGGCTCGGATGATGGATTGAATGGCTGGAATGTGAGTGAAATTGTAGCTCCTAAAACTTGCTTTGTCAAGAATGTAATTAAGTCCATTCTTGTTTGGTCCTCTCCTTTCTATTGGTAGTATGTGCCATCATGATCATGTATAGCATTAATATTACGTACGTCTTTGTATTTGTACTCTTTTTCGTCCTCGACAATGATCACCATTCCTTTGTTCTGGGCAATTGCTTCTCTACATTTCTTTAGGGCCTGTTTGGTTGTGTGAGTCCAGGGATTTCAAATCCCTGGACTCATGAGTGGGCATAAAAACCCTGTTTGGTGGGAAAACATGAGCCCATTCAGAAATCAACTCATTTCAAAATTTAGGCTAAAATTGTGAATCAGCCGAGTTCGTCGATTAGGGTGAAATGAGTGGGATGAGCATCTTCTATAAATACCCCTTGAATGAGCGCATTCCACATTTCGTTTTGACGGTGTCTCGACGCGAACGGCTTCCTCTTCCTTCTCGCTTCCAACGAAGGTCTCCTCTCGCTCTCGCTCGAACGACGTCCTCTTCCTTCTCGCTTCCAACGAAGGTCTCCTCTGGTTCGAACTCGAACGTTGTCCTCTTCTCTTCTCGCTTCCCGAACGAAGGTCTCTTCTAGCTTCCCGAACGAAGGTCTCCTCTCGCTTCCCAGAAGGAACGAACAGTAGAGTGAACGAACTCTTTCAACAAGCAAGATAGAGCAGAAAATCGTCTTCGTCTTACTCTACCAGCAAGATAGAGCAGAAATCGTCTTTGTCTCACTCTCGTCTTCGTATTCTTCTCACTCCACCAGCAAGATAGAGCAGAAATCTCTCATCTCTGATCAGAGACTAGAGAGATCGAGACGAACACCAGGTAACGGACTAACAGGGTAAGTGGGTATAGAATTTGTCTCTTTTTTCCTCAATTTATTAGCAGTACCCCTGATTTGAGTTGTTTTCTTTGTTTTATGAATCGGACAAGTAGACTGAGCAGTACCTGCGATTCTTTCCTGAGATACTCTCTTCCTCTGTTCCTCATAGTCTGAGTCCTGAGGTATAGCAGTCAGCAGCCAGCGAGCTGCCCTTTCGGCCTTTCCTGTGGTACTCTCTTTATTTATTTTATTTTATTTTTCAATTGAGTCAGATTCGTTTTCTCTTGTTAATCTTGTGCTATCTAGAGTACGAAAGCTATTGTATGTTTGAAACATGAAGATTGCTAGTTGGTAGCTAGGGATTCTATTGTATGTTTGAAACATGAAGATTGCTAGTTGGTAGCTAGGGATTCTTACTTTTTGAATTCTTGGAATGAAAAGTTTTCCATTGAAGTGATTGCTATTACTTTTATTTCACCCAGGTCGTGCAATTGAAATGGGTAGCAGCATGTGTGAAGTTATAATTTCTATGTTCATCATGTTGCTTGATGCTCTTTTTGCTGTATTTATAAACTGGCTATTTTCTAATTGGTACTCTCCCCTTCGGGGTGCCAATATGTTTGCTTTTTTCCATTAATGCTCTTCGTTGAGTTTTCTATTACCTGGATGGGTCCATAGTGAACCTAAACAGGGTTTCTGATTCATATCACCCTAGCAGACTCCTAAATTGATATAGTTGTAGTAAGCAGTTGCTTGGATGTGTCATACTGCTATATTATGGTAGACCATGATTTGTCAAGGCATATAGGCACCTTGGTTTGCCTAGTTGCCGTTCCTAGATGCCTACACAACTAGGGGACCATCCCGACTGCATGCTAAGAAAATCTTTCAATGTCTTTCTCTAACTGTTTTTAAATTCACTTCAGTTAGAGAAACACTGAGGTGTTGCATTTTTTATTTTGTTTCTTGTATTGTCATTTATCAATTAATGACTCCTCACTCACACCAACATTTTGATTTTGTTTGTTCTATTGATGTTGGTTCTCAATGTTATGGACTTGTTAGCCTAATGCTGGGATGATTGTATGTTCTTCCAAGCTTCATTCCAATGGTCCCATTTCCATTAGTCAACTTAACAATGGGATCCTAGGGAAGTTGCTCTTGTACCCAGTGCCACATGATTTCAGTTTTACGTTGGTTTCAGGGACTTGGTCTTCATCTTTGGTATCATGGTTCCTTGCACTTGAATCTTGTTAAGTGCTTACAGTCTTCAGTCTCAGGTGTCTTGGGAGTAGTGACACATGCTTATTACATCTTTGATTCAACCATCTTAAAACTTAAAAGGGTTATCTGCAAAACCCAGAATTTTTATAAAGGTTAGTGCCCTTCGTTTTTGTTGGAATTTATTAATTTGATTAATAAATGAAATGCCCAAGGGCAATATTGGAAACTCACTATTAGGGCGGTTACAAAATAGGTTATATATTTTAGTAACCACCGCATTAGTGAGTAAGTAACGGAGTAATTCATTCGCACGAGCGAATCTCTGAGAAACGGCGGCTCCATCTCTCTCTCCCTCTCTCTTAGAATCGCAGGCTTAGATTTTCTTCTTTGCTAGTATTTGATCTTCATTCCATTAATCCACGGCATTTGGGTTGTGGATATTATTCCCTTTCCCTGTGATTGAGGAATCTCGCTGGTAAACCTTTGGTGGTGGAACGAGAACGTGGATCTAGACTTCCGCTGCGAATACTTCAAGTAAGGGAAAGCGAATTCAGGTAAGGAATTTTTTCCCCATCAATTAATTGAATTGAATTACTTTTGACGTATTACCTACATTGGCATCAGAGCCATTGGTTCCCACGTTTATTGTTCCTCCCCATTGTTTAATTTTATTGTATGGATCCAATGGGAGGATCAAGGGTTTAATACGAAACCCATGGGAGAATTGATAGGGTTTTTGGAAACCTTTATTTTTTATTCGGATCCGAGTGGGAGGATCCCTATGAATTTTCCTAATGAAGATTTGCATGAATTGATAATCCATGATGATAATTTTTGTTAATAATTATTGTTGGATTTTTTTCATGTGTTTTTGGATGAATTTTTGTAAAAAAAAAAAAACGTGATTTTCCGTTTTTTTTTGAAAAAAATTCCGTTCAAAGAAAAAAAAAAATCGTTAAATGGGGAATTGACGTCGTATGTACCCGGACGGATGCTTGAGAAGGTGAGCCATCTCGGAATCCGTTTGGTCACGAAGCCGGACGGACTCTCGAGATGGTGCGCCATCTCGAGAATCCGTTTGGTCACGAAGCCGGGACGGACTCTCGGATGGTGCGCCATCTCGAGAATCCGTTTGGTCACGAAGCCGACGGACTCTCGGACGGTGCGCCGTCTCGCCGAATCCGTCTGGTCACGAATCGCGGGAAGGACTGTCCGTGCTGGTGAGACGGCAGTCCGTGCGGGGCTGATGGATTCCAGATGGAGAGCCGTCTTAGAATCTGTATCAGACGGATTGTCAGACGGTGATCCGTCTCAGAATCCGTCTGAATTTTTTGTCCAATTTTGAATGTGTTTCTATTTATTGGACATCTATGGCTCACAATCTATGTGATGTTTGAGCATTAAGGGCCTAATGGGGCCTAGTGGGAGCTAATGAGGTAGAAGTGTTCTGTGTGAACCACCTCATAGCTTTAACATGATTGCATGTTTTATTTTGATAAAACTATTTTTTTATTTATGGGTCTATCAATCATGTTTCTTGCATAGAATGAAGTTAGTGTATAAGTCTATGTGGGTTTGCATGAGAATTTGATTGAATGTTTTTTTAGCATCTCTTTTGGTTTGAGTGCTTATCCCATAGGTTGACTATGCTAGTGTGATTTTTGTTGCATAAGTTGTATTTTATGCTAGATTTATTGAACTCATTCTTGTATGTAATATCTCTAGAAAAATGGCTGCTACCAAGAGCATTGTTGCTGACCTCACTAAAGGAGATAAGCTGAATGAGAGGAATTATGACCTCTGGCACCGAAAGGTGCAATATCTCTGGAAGAGCGGGATATGCTAGAGACCATAAACCGGACCATGAACCCACCCGAGGAAGGTACCACTTGCACATCGCGAGGACCTTGATATATACAATGCTTGGAAGAGGAAAGACCGGGTAGCCAGGATTACAATCCTGAGCTCCATGAGGAATGACCTGATGCTTCGTTATGAGAAGCATAGGACTGCAAAGTCTTTGTGGGAGGCTGTGAAGTTCCAGTATGGAGGGACTTCCACCACAAGAGGCCGCCAGCTCGGACTCACTTTTGACGGTTATAAGATGCGCCGGGGGTCACACCATGAGGCAGCATATAACCATCATGTCTAACATGATTAGTGAGTTGAGCGCATGTGGGCGCCAGAAGACTGATGAGGAGCAAGTCTCCGCAGTCATCAGGTCATTGCCAAAGACTTGGGAGCATATGAAGATCTTCTTGACTCATGCTGATGAGGTCAAGACTTTCGATCAAGCTGCCAAGCACCTTGAGCTTGATGAGGATCGGATGTTGGCCGATACCCCTCAAACTGATGTATTTGCTGCTGAAGCTAGCACTAGTAAGGGTGTAGGCTTCAAGCGCAAGAGAAAGAAAGCTCAAACTCAGCGGTCCAAGCAAAGTAACCAGGGTGGGAACAAAAACAAGAGTGGGCCCAAGCATTCAAGGGGGACTAGTGCTGGCAAGAAGAAATCATCTTTGATTTGCTTCAAGTGCCGAAAGCCTGGTCATTTTGCTCGTGATTGCAGTTGAGCAAGAGGTATGTCTTGTGTGTTATACCTCATCTTGTTATGTAACAAGTTCTACTATGCTTGCTGAACTAAATCCTTTGTGGATTGTTGATTCAGGTGCGACAGAACACATAACAAGGGAACGCTCGAGCTTCGTGGAATACCGTCGTATTCCAAGAGGAAGCAAAAGGATAACGATGGGGAACAGCTCAAGCGTGGAGGTTCATGGCATAGGCACATGCAAATTAGTTTTGCGAGGTGGCCGACACGCTGTTACTCCATGATGTGTTGTATGCTCCGGACATTCGGCGAAATCTTGTTTCGTTATTTATCTTTTAAGACATGGTTTTAGAATTGTATTTGAAAACAATTCTTTGGTTTTGTATCTGGGTGATACGGTTTATGGTTATGGTTTTCTTGATAATGGTTTCATTGTATTGGATACAATTGATTATTCATTTAATTCTAGTAATGCTTTTGTTTGCCAAAATACTTGTGTGTATTGATTCTAATTTGTGGCATGCTAGACTAGGACATATTGGCTTAGATAGGATGAACAGGTTGGCAAGAGAAGGTCTCTTAGGCCAAGGTTCACTATCGATTTGCCAACTTTGTGAGTCATGTCTAGCGGGAAAAGCAACTAGAAAACCATTTAAAAAGGCTTTGAGAGCCTCTCTTCCTTTAGAACTTATCCATTCGGATGTGTGTGGACCCATGAATGTGCATACTAGAAAAGGACAGTCATATTTCATCACATTCATAGATGACTATACAAGGTATGGTCACATTTATCTAATTTCTCATAAGTCGAAGCTCTGGAATGTTTTAAGAAATTCATGAGCTTGGTTGAGAATCGATTAGATAAAAGGATTAAAACTCTTAGAACGGATAGAGGTAGAGAGTATCTCTCCGATATGTTCAAAGGGTTATGTGATGAAAAGGGGATATCTAGACAACTTACTATTCCGGGGACTCCACAGACAAAATGGGGTTGCTTTGAGAGGAGGAATAGAACCTTGCTAGACATGGTGAGATCCATGATGGCGCGAGCAAATCTACCCATCTCTTATTGGGGAGATGCTTTCTTGACTGCGGCCTATATCCTCAACGAGTTCCAACCAAATCGGTTCCTTCCACACCATATGAGTTGTGGACCGGAAGGAAGCCAGATTTGAGTTACTTGCGCGCATGGGGATGTGCGGCATATGTTCACTCTACTTCTCACCAATATGGAAAGCTTGGACCCGGAGGAAGAAAGTGTATCTTTGTGAGATATTCCGAACCCTCAAAGGGCCATGTCTTCATTGGACTAGATGAGAATGAGAGGAAAACGGAACTTGAGTCTAGGGATGCAACATTCTTGGAGAATGATTTTCCATCTCTTTCGGGAGTTAACAAAGAATCATCGGAATTCTTTGAGATACAAGATAGTGGTCTTGTCACTCCGGGGATTCAGATTCCGGATAATGAACCCGGGGTTCATCCGAGAAGATCCTAGTGGGAGTGGGAGTGCAGATGTGATAGCTACCTTAGACGGTGAGCAATCGACATGCACTTGCGCCGTAGTAGGCGCGGGCTAGTTCCTCGTCGACGTTTCGACATAGAGGATGAAGCCTACATGGTAACTCCTGAAGAGATCGGCGTGAGATGATTTCGGTCGATGAGCATGAACCAAAGAGCGTGCGGGAAGCTCTTGCGGGGTCAAGCTCAAAGGAATGGTTAAAAGCAATAAAGGAAGAGTTGGAGTCGATGAAAGTTAATCATGTCTGGGACTTGGTTGACTTGCCGCCGAGGCCGAAAGGCGATTGGGAACAAGTGGGTTCTCAAGATCAAAAGAAAGGCGGATGGATCTATTGAGAGATTCAAGGCTCGTTTAGTGGCTAAGGGCTACACCCAACGAGAGGGCGTTGATTATGAGGAAACTTTTTCCCCTGTGGTTAGGTTTGCCTCAATTCGCCTCATACTAGCCATTGTTGCTCGGTTGGACTTGGAGCTTTATCGGATGGATGTAAAAACTGCTTTTCTCAATGGAGAACTTGAGGAAGAGATCTATATGGATCAACCTCAAGGCTTTGAAGAACATGGACTTGAGCGCAAAGTGTGCAAGCTTAAGAAGTCCATATATGGCTTAAAGCAAGCATCTAGACAGTGGAATGTGCGCTTCCACCAAGCTATGATGGAAAATGGTTTTTCCATGCTTGAGGAAGACCACTTGTGTTTACACCAAGAGATCGATAATAATTATGTCATTCGACACTTGTACGTAGATGACATACTTATGGCTAGCAATAGCAAGGAGCTATTGGAAACCATTCGAGAAATGGTTGTCCTCCGTATTTGATATGAAGGACATGGGTGAAGCAAGCTATGTGCTTGGTGTCAAGATTGTCGAGAAATAGGCAAAAGAGATTATTGGGTTTATCTCAAGAGACCTATATTGACAATGTCTTGACGAGATACCAAATGCTGCTTGCAAACCAATTGATACTCCAGTGGAGAAGGGTTTGCATTTGAGCCTTGATATGGGTCCTAAGACTCCAGAGGAGAAAACCAAGATGGAAAGAGTTCCATATTCCGGTGCGGTGGGTAGCCTTATGTACGCTATGATGTGTACTAGGCCGGATATTTGTTATGCGGTGGGTTTGGTTAGTCGATACCAATCAAACCCAGGCATAGAGCACTTGAAAGCGATCAAGAGGATATTGAGATATCTCGGAGGAACGAGTAACTACATGTTGTGTTACCAAGGATCGGATTTGCGGTTAGTTGGCTATAGTGATGCCGATGGGCTGGAGACATCGATGAGCGCAAATCAACCTCTGGATATGCTTTCTTGCTGAATGGCGGGGCCATTTCGTGGTGTAGCAAGAAGCGAGGCTTGTATATCCCTCTCGACCATGGAAGCGAGTATGTGGCATGCTCAGCTGCGGTTCAAGAGGCTGTTTGGTTAAGGAGATTCCTTCGACATATTGGGATTGTGATGACATCCAAAGAGGCTGCCCTTGTCTCTTTGTGATAGTACGGCGGCTCTTAGCTATGTCAAGGACCCCAAGTATCATGGGAAGACCAAACATATACAGTTGAGATACCACTTTGTTAGAGACATTACATCAAGAAAGAAAGTTGTACTTAAGCACATATCTACTAGTTTGATGGTAGTTGACCCTCTTACCAAACCTATAGCCAAGGATGTTTTTATTTCTCATGTAAAATCCTTGGGCTTGCGTAGATTGTGACTTATTTTTGTACTGAGACTTTCTTATTAATGAATAATATGAGTTCATTCCAGCATTTTTTTATTCACTTTCTGTGTGATTGTGTTTCTTCTAGCATAAAACAACATATGTCAATAGGCAAGAGAATGGCTCACTCGCACGAGCATTCGCCTCTGGCGCCTTGGAGGCGAGCAGAGATGAGACGGATTGTGAATGACTTTGTGTAAGTCAATTCATAATCATGATGTCGCCTTGATTTGAAATCAAGATGAGTTTCTCTATTGTGAAGAGAATCGACATGAATGTTCCCACTATTCATGTTGCCTATAGGAGCAAGGTGCGAGTACTTTATGTGGCGCTAGGGTGGCGACAATAAAGAAACTCGGGTTAGGCGCAAGGGGTTGCGGCTGGACTAAGACCTGTATGGTGTTGAGATGGACATACGTTCTATTGTATATAGAATGCTCCACCATAGCACATATATCATACTATGTGTGCTTAGCGATCATTGGAAATGAGAGGATGGATCCCTGCTCCTCTCATTGTGTGAGTCCTGGACCTTATGGTCCATTAGTGTTCTTAGTGACTTTCGACGACATCATGAAACGAAGGGTTGATGTGGCTACTTTGGGGTGTTACCTATGGTCATGATAGATTCGACCTAAAGGGGCACTACCGGGAAAGGAGTCAATCCTGGAGTGTAGTGATGGTGCAGGGCGAAAGGAAAGGTTTGATTCAACTGCACCCTAAAAGTGTTTGCTTTGGCGCCAACTGTATGTGTTACGATAGTGAACATTTTAAGGACAAGAAGGTGATCTCTCGGAGGGATTGAGATACCTTTAGTCTGGTGAGTTTGAATAAACCTAGGACACTTGTGTTATACTAATGCTTATTTGATTTGTTTCTATGAGTGATGTGCCATTCCGCCTTCAGGAAGGTTTCTAGTTTGGGGCTCACGCGTGCAGGTATATCACCGGTCGCACAACCCATTTTGCCAGTATGACTTGTGGATATTAGTGTCTGGGACACAGGTGGTCTATGTATCTGGGATACATAGTGAAGAGATCAATATATATGTATATCCGGGATATGCATGTGTGTCAGGACACAAGAGGTCTATGTATCTGGGATACATAGCAGAGAGATTGAATGTGTATATCTGGGATATACAAGTGTGTCTGGGACACATTGAAAGATTAACACTTGCCCTTGTGCAAGTGGGAGCTGTTGGAATTTATTAATTTGATTAATAAATTAAATGCCCAAGGGCAATATTGGAAACTCACTATTAGGGCGGTTACAAAATAGGTTATATATTTTAGTAACCACCGCATTAGTGAGTAAGTAACGGAGTAATTCATTCGCACGAGCGAATCTCTGAGAAACGGCGGCTCCATCTCTCTCTCCCTCTCTCTTAGAATCGCAGGCTTAGATTTTCTTCTTTGCTAGTATTTGATCTTCATTCCATTAATCCACGGCATTTGGGTTGTGGATATTATTCCCTTTCCCTGTGATTGAGGAATCTCGCCGGTAAACCTTTGGTGGTGGAACGAGAACGTGGATCTAGACTTCCGCTGCGAATACTTCAAGTAAGGGAAAGCGAATTCAGGTAAGGAATTTTTTCCCCATCAATTAATTGAATTGAATTACTTTTGCCCCCCCCCCCCCTCCCTCTCCCCCCCCCCCCCCCCCCCTGCCCCCCCTTTTTATTTTTTTGAAAACCCCCCCTCCCCTCTCCCCCCCCCCCCCCCCCCCCCCCCCCCCCCCCCCCCCCCCCCGCAGGGGGGGCCCCCCCCCCCCCCCCCCCCCCCCCCCACGGGGGGGGGGGGAAGTAAAACCCCCCACCCCCCCCCCCATTTTTGTCTTTGTGGTTGTGATTGGCCCCCCCCCCCCAACTCCCCCCCCCCCCCCCCCCCCCCCTCCCGAGTACTAAAGGAAGTGACAAATTAGTTTCTCTTCATTATCAAATTCGTGATGTTGACAGTATTTTATCCCAAATGGAAATTCCCCTTGGTGGATTTCAGGTATGTCTTTACCTGCTGGCTTCTTCGTACCTTAACTTCCAACAACTTGCATTTGGAATAAAAGTAAAACTTGAGCTTCGATATCACTATTTATCTAGTCCAGTGTCGGCGCATGAGAGGGTCCATATGATAGAGGAACTCAAATCTATCTATCCATCTACCTTGACAAATCTCGAGCGTAAGAAAGAATTCCTTTCCGGTGCGGAATAAATGGCATTTTTCATTTTTTTTTTTTTCATACTTCGTAAATAATCTGTCACATGAAATCCCCATTACCGCCACATAACAGATAGATCGAAGTATATGGTCATCCTAATGTCACCGGGTATAGTGAATTAGTAAACTCTGTAGTGGCCCTAACTTACTTGAATGTTGGATTCATATTTTAGGCCTCTAATATGTTTGACCCCATTAATAAATTTAGAACCACAGAATCCTATTTAAGTAATTCTCTTCCTAATCGGTATTACTCCATATCTTTTTGATTACTTCTCATTTTCCCCCTCTTTGGTAAAGAAAAGAGGGGATGCAATGTTTTGACTTCGAATTCAACCCATGCAAAGAAGTAGTTCTTCGATTATCATAATGCTAATATTACTCGTATATAGTTGCCTGAAAGCAAAGTTGGCTGCTCTAGATTAGCGATCTTTGTATTAGTTATTTTAGGCAACTAAGTTAGGTCATAATATTTGCTACATTGCACCAATATAGCATTTGTTCTTTTACAAAGATTTTAGGTATTACTATACCTGCTTGTTTGTGCATTTACAGGATGTCATCTTCTAGCGTTAATGAAAATTCAAGTTCGTATTTGAAGTATACTAATACAAAATGCAAATGTGGGAAGCAAGCCCCGATTAAGATTGTTTGAGTCGTCACGAAATCCCAACGAGACTATATCAATGTTGTGTAGCCTTTCCTAACGGATGTGGCTTCTTTAAGTGGTGTGAACCACTAGAGCAAGTTAGCACATCCAATCCTCGCAATTCTTATGGATACAAGGCAGGGAAGAAGATGTAGCGAAGGTGGAGATGAGAGCTTTGAAGAAAAGAGTGAAAGAAGTGGAGAAAAAGCTAGGACTGATCCAAAATGTTTTGATTCTGATTGGGGTAGTACTATTTCTTCAAATGTTAGGAGTGCGATGGTAATTTTAGGACATCATAGTATGTATTTGGATCAAGGATTGTAGTTATGCCTAATATTGTATTCAAACCATGACATTTAGACTATGTAATCTACTATGATTGTAATGAAACATTTTTCTTTGATCTCTTGCTGTCACTATATGATTACTACTTTGAAAGGTATTGTGATATGAATACTATATAATTTTAATTTATTGAAATTGATTGTAGACCTCTATTAAAATGGATGATGAGCACCTTAGGAGGCAGAGTGAAGAACTGAGGAGACAGAGGCGGAGGAAAGCCGTGATATTTGTCATTATGGGTGTGGCCCTAGCAATGGAAAAGATTCAGAGACTGTTCCTAAGTAGAGCTCCATATCGGGGTGAGACTCTTCGTGGCCAACATGAGACAGAGAGAATCATTGGGGTATCTGATCGTACTTGCCGAGAGCAAACTAGGCTTGGTAGAAAGGCATTCTTCAACTTGTGTCAATTGGTGAGGGATAAGGGTGTCATGTTTGATAGTAGGTTTCTCAGTTTGGAGGAACAATTGGTGATGTTTTTGAGAGTAGTTGGTCTCAACCATTCGAATCGTGACCTTGCTCATCAGTTTAGTCATTCTGGAGAGACTGTGAGTCGACACTTCAATTTTGTTTTGAATGCAATAATAAAATTGCATCCGGAACTATTGAAGCCTCCATGCACGAGGGAATATAGAGCTAAATATTTTCCTTTCTTCAAGGATTGCATTGGTGCCATAGATGGATCCCTTGTCCCTGCAATGATAGCGGTGGGCGGCGAGAAAAGGTATCGGGATAGGAAGGGAAATGTTACTCAAAATATCTTGGCTGCATGCGATCACAATCACAAGTTCACCTATATCCTAGCTGGTTGGGAAGGTTCAGCCTCGGATTCAAGAGTTTTGGACGATCACGTAAATAGACAAGGACCAAGTCAACTAACGGTACCTGAAGGGAAGTTCTTTCTTGTTGATGCTGGCTTCCCTAATCGAAAGGGCTTCTTAAGACCGTATCGATGTACTCGGTATCATTTGAAAGAATGGAGGAACTGTCGTGAATCACCCAAAAATTTGAAAGAAGCTGTTTAACCCTGAGACATTCTTCCGTGCGAAATGTCATTGAACGAACCTTTGGTTTGTTGAAGAGGCGTTTCAAGATTTTGAGGGTTCAAGCAGAATATCCTTTCAAAGCACAAGTGAAGATTGTTTTAGCTTGCGTTCTTCTACATAATTTTATACTTAGCCAAAACACTTTTGAAGAAGAGGATGAAGAATTATCTGATGAAGAACTATCTGATGAGGACGATGAAGAATCAAATTCAAGTGAGGATCTAGAAACCGATGAAGAATCGATGAAGACCCTCCCATTACCAGTCATGAAGTTCACGATGACATTGCCTTTGATCCGAACATTTTCGTCATCAGTTTGCTCAAACAATGTGGGATGATTGGGATGGAGGAGTTGATTTGAATGAACTTTCTTAAATGATGTGTCTTGTTTTGAATTACTACTGATGGCGTATCTTAGACTATTTTGATAAGCATTCAGTTTGCTTTTTTTTTTTTTTTTTTTATGTCATCCTTTTGTATCCCCTCCCCTCTATCTTTGTTGGCACATTTTGGAAGATTGTATTGGTCAGAACTTCACGAAGAAAGAAAGTTGTTGTTTGCCCTAACTATTTCTTTACTATTGATTGCATGTCCTCCACATTGTGTTTTTTTCCCTTGTGAATTACATCCTCCCCAAAACAGAGCAACATATTGCCTTGCCGATCACGAGCTTGATTGCACATACCTACCGCTAGTGATTCCTATTGAATTTTGAACAATATGATATTATTACCTTGTTTTCTTTTCTTTTTTCTTTTTGGGTTTGGAGGTTGTCCTTAGCTTGGTAATCTCCCACACCGCATCCTGAACATCCTATAAGGTTAAAGGGTGATTTTAAGTGAGAGATGGAAGATAGAGATTAGAAGGTATTTTGGTTTTTTCTCCTTAGTTTGTATCTTCTTTTTTTTCTCATACGACTTGTTTAGTATATATGATTTAGTACACTTTTCAATTTGAACAGCATGCATTGTAAGTCCCTTCAATTTAAGTCTCGCATGTGACTAGCACATGACCTGTAATTAGTAGTCTTATGCATCCATTATAGTTTCTTAATCAATCTCATATGTGGTAACTGTGTGGTGAATTGTGTTCCTTTCTTTTTAATGAGAGTAAAACAGTACTTTGCTGTTTAATATTGTTCATACTGGATAAATAGCTACATAAAACTTAAATATGCACTTGTTTTGTTTCTTTTTAATGAGAGTAAAACAGTACTTTGATGTTTTGTTGTCCTCAAGATCATTTGGTTGGTTGTTGTTGTCTTTGTTGTCCTTGGCATCATTTTGAGGACATAGTTAAAATCACCATGTGATTATATTATTATTATTTTCAGATTTGTTTTGTTACAACTGATCTATTAATCTACCATAATGATGCTTCTTTTTTTTGTTTGTTAGATGGCAGAATCACAATCACAATCCCAATCAACTCAACCAAGAAGAAGGGATACAGCCAAGTGGTCCAAGGCACACTCGAATTTGTTTTTGCAGACTTTGGTCACCCACCATAAGTCTGGGAAAGGAGGAGATAATGGTCTTAGGCCAGCTCAGTTTGCAGAAATTGCAAACACGATTAATGTAACACTCCAAACTTCATATGTGGCTGATCAAATCAAAAACCATTATAGAGTGTGGAGGGCAAGAATCAAGGCCCTAATGGACCTCATCAAATGCAGCGGCCTTGGGTGGAATGGCGAAGAATCAAGGTTCGATGGACCTGAGCACATGTGGGCTTCCTTTCAGGTATGAACAAATCTGATTTTTAGTCAATATGTTTCATTGGAAACACTTATTTTTTGAAATACATTTACATATCAACATGTTTGTATTACATTTCTTGTAGAAAACTGAAGAAAGGTTTTGGAAGGACACGCAAGTCCTACCCATCCACTATGAGGTGCTTACGTGGTTTGGCAATGAAATTGCCACAGGTCAAGATGCGGGTCACCCAACTACTATAGGCATTGAGGATGTGGACTTGGCTGAGATGACACTAGAGACCGATGGAGAGGGAAGTGCTCAACCAACCCCGACTGGTCGAAGGTCGACACCTCGAGGTAGGCCAACATCAGAGGCTCGCTGAGGGATCTTCAAGTAAGAAGAAGAAGGCCAAGACTGCGGTTGATAAGATAGTAAGTCCCTTCAAGCAGTTGGCTAATGCCTTTGACATGTTTGTGGAGTCGGATTATCTCCCAGCTATGTCAAAAAAGCTTACAGAAGCACTCAAAGCAATTCCTAGCCTCGATGTTCGTCGAAGAATGGCAGCCAAGACTTACTTCATCAACCACAAAGCTGAAGCCCAAGTTTTCTTGGACTATGATGATGAAGAGAAGTTGATAATGTTGGATGAGCTGTTCCCTGTTGCCACTGGATCAAATGTACCCAGAAATTTGTTTGGATAAACTGGTATGTTTAAGTTTTAACTTGATGCTTTATGATGTATTTGTTTTCTTTTGTCCATAACTTTTTCTTTTGGCTTCTGTCATAAGAAGTGCTTAACTTCTCTGTTGCATGAATTTTTTGGACAATTTGTATAATTTGCTAACATATATTGTAGTAGATGTGTATCATACTTGTCATTTCTTGGGTGTATAATTTCCTTGAGTAGCTTGTTTTATTTTATGTCAGATTTGTGTCTCATTCTATAGCTTCTTTGCATAGGTGCAGGTCATAGCGAAGTAACTTCCTCTACAAGGAATATATATGTGGGTTTGCCTGTTTCTCCATGGTCTTCTCATTCTTTGCATAGGTGCAGGTCATAGCGAAGTAGCTTCCAGAGAGGCAGCCATCAAATCCCACCCAAAGCAAGGGATAGATGTAACTAGTATGCCGTTGGATCTGTATTCTGTACACTCTTGCAGATTAGATTAAAGCACTTGGATGGTGTCTTCCTGATTTTTTATACTGCAATGCAATGGAGGAAACAGTCCAATTCTTTGTGTTAGGAAATATTAATGTGTCAATTCAAAACCTCCAAATCTGATATGTAATGCATCTGATGTTGTCCATGAAAAAGCTATGATGGTGTTGATTTTGATTAAAATTTCCTTGGATTGCAGGTTTTGATGGAGTTGAAATCCATGGGGCTCATGGCTACTTGCTAGAGCAGTTCATGAAAGACCAAGTTAATGACCGAACAGATGAAAGACCAAGTTAATGACCGCTTCCCACTTGAAGTTGTTGAGGCTGTTGTCAATGAGATTGGAGCTGATAAAGTTGGTATTAGGCTCTCAACTTATGCTGAATATATATGGATTATGGGAACTCAAACCCAGAAGCTCTTGGCATTTACATGGTTGAATCTCAATTCAGACTAAGAAACAGATTCATTTTGAAAAACTGTTTGGTTAGTACTTTGTGTTTAGATTTTTTTTTTGAGCACCTTGTTGATTTTGTGGTGGGTGATATTTAAAATTTATCTTAATCAAATTAACTAATATGGTTTATGCAGAGCCGTAAACCATTTCAAGCAACCCATTTGGGTAGTTTTCACTAATTCAAGAAGTTACGGTTCTTCCAATGGTATCAACTGGTTTTTTTGATTAATTAGTTCACAACATGATTTAGTTTTGATCCATCATGGTCATATCTTGGTTTCAGGGTGATTGTAAGAGTCCAAATAGGCCTTGACGTTCCCTGCAATTCAGCCATATGGCTTAATTTTGAGTTTTATTTTGGATATCCTCATTCAACTTTGAGATCTTTTTTAGTGGATTTGGTGCCAATATGGTTTAATTAAGTGTACATCTTGTTTCAAATTAACGATGAATACCCTTTGTGAAGCTCTATTAGTTTCAAAGTCTGTAACTTCAGGTTTCACAATATGAAGTTCTCTTTTCCTTTATTTTCAAGAAATCGTTTGAGGGAATCATATCAATGGTAGTGCACAGAACAATACCGTTCACATGGAATCATCATTTTGGACTTCAGTTCTCTCTACCATTTTAATGACACCTTTTGAAGAAAATATTATATGGGCGGTGTTAAAGGTAGACTTCTTAATTCCTTTAGTTGGAAAAGCAAAACGTGATACACACAACCAAATAGGCCTTAAATCGGACTCCAGATAACCAAACAGTTTTTCAAGGTGAATCTATAGATTTCAAATCCACAGATTTAGGATAACCAAACAGTTTTTCAGGATGAATCCATAGATTTCATTCCACAGATTTAAGTAACCAAACAGTTTTCAGGATGAATCCACAGATTTCATTTCATCAGATTCAAGTATCCAAACGGTTAATTTTTTCATTCATGAGTCCATAGATTTGAAATCCATAGATTTGAAATCTCATTTCATTTCAAATGGCTGGATTCACACAACCAAACAGGCCCTTAGGATCTCAATGCATTCCTCATCTTCCCAGTCTTGTAGCACCCACTGCACTTGTCATTAAATAATTAATAAAATAGCCTCCATCACCTAGCACCAGTGGTCTAGTGGTAGAATAGTACCCTGCCACGGTACAGACCCGGGTTCGATTCCCGGCTGGTGCATCCTTCTAGATTTTGGTTTTTTTTTCGTGTTTTTTCAATATAACCTTGTGATGTTTTGCCAAGAAAAAAGAAAAAGTGAATCTTCTGATAGGGGAGGGGAAGGAATAGAAGCTTGGGTTTGATTAACTAACCATGATAAAGGCAGAATCAGCTTTAGGAACAGAGTGGAACATGCTAACTCCGATGTGTTCAACACCATCACACGAAAAAGAAAGCATGGTGGACACAACATGCGGGAGGTCGAAATTGATGCCTCTAAGCCATAGAAAGGCCATCACTAGCATCCTCAGCGTCATGCCATCTCCTCCGCCCACATCGAGTACCACTGTTTCGATCCCCTCGAACATGTTCGTACAACCCTCTACAAAGACAGACAGACACTGCCACCCTAGCATCGCAAGCCGTGGCATCGTTGAAGAGCTTGGAATGATCTGGGTGGGTAGCAGCATATTCCCAATGGTCATTGCCATGATGGGTGGTTGCCTTAAAAGCTGCCAACTTGCCGTCCTCACGATCACGGACGACACGGGTAGCAAGAGCTAGCCACGGGCCAACATCATTGGGCTGCTGCTGCTCTCTAGCAGTAGTAGTAAGGCCGCTACCGCCATGCTACGTTCTCATCCATTCTTGATTAAGCGACAAGAGATGGGCGTTAGGGCGTAGCCTGTTGTCTCCTCCTGGCCGGCTTGTAGTCATTGCAATAATGGTCTTCTCTTTGAAAACTCCCAATGAGCCAAGAAGCATACATAGTATGCAGTAGATCAGTGGAGATGACGGACAATCAAGAGCAATGGATAACTGAGCGAGCGTCATGGGTTGGCTAGCTGCAGCCATGACCCTCCAAGGCATGCATCAACCATGCCCAGTTCAATAGCACTCTTCACCACTCCCATCTCCACGAACCCAAATACGTACGTACCTCCATATCTCCACTTTTGCTTCTACATGCTTTTCATCCTGCTCCATCTTCGGCATCTCTCCTCTTCTTGCTCCAATTTTGATTTCCCAAATCCCTTTGCTATCTGTCTATGCCCTATGATCATATTCATCTCTCCTATATATAATCTTTTTCAATTATTGGATGAGCATTAATCACTATTTCTAAGGCTTTTAATGTTCTTCATAAACGACGACATTGTACAAAAAATTTTGCATCATAAAAGCTAGAATATTGCCGAATGTAAGTTGAGTTACTGTTTTAAAAAGTAGTGCATAAAGTTATGATGTTCATAACAGATTTAGGTGAACCTAATTTCAATTTTTGCGTTACATGTTAATCACGTGATAAGGGAGAAATAAACTAGCTCGAACTAGTTTGGATAAACCCAGGTCGGACCAGGTCGATTAAACCCAGGTCGAACCAGGTCGATTAAACCCAGGTCGAACCAGGTCGGATACACCCAGTTCGAACATACCAAGTCAAGGTCAGTTATACAAGCGTAAAGGCAGGATAACAAAGTGAATCCTAGTAAATTGATAACCGAAGACAAAATATTCGACTGGGACTCAATAACTCATATTTGAGTAAGACTCAATCACTAAAGTTCATATTGCAGTCCAAGTAATGTTTTAGTTCGAGACGAACTCATACGTGAAAAACCTATAAAAAGGTAAGGGAGTACAAAAGAAAGGTACGCTGAATAAAACTATCACTATTCGAATCATTATTGTTCATTACTTTTTTGTCTTCCTTAGTCGGATTCCTAATTAGATCGTCGGAGGTGAAAACTCGACCTCCACGGTCGAGCACATTCTTGCAGGTTCAACCGGCTGAAGGGACGAACAGGATTATGCAGCAACATCACGTATTTAAGGTTTTAATGATCTTCCCATCCAATTAAAAAGAAATTAAATCTTCCATTCAGATTCTGCATTATAGATGTCTAACAAAAGTCAAATTTTGCTTAGACATAGTTGTTTCCACATTAGTATGAGGCAAAGTGGAAATTTGTAACATAATACACCCAATCACCTTTTTTTCAGGGTAAAAATTAACTTAACTCATTGAAATTTAATAAGATGAAAATATATAATCGCATGAAAATACAAGGTTTGGATCTAAGCATCCACTGAGAAGAATTCGACCAAACTATCATACATTAAATAAAATCATCCAAGCCAAAGTATGACCAATTCCAATAAAATCTTTGAAAAAATGTTATACATCCAACAGCAACCCCACCCCAAATAAGTTCATGGGATACAAAATATTTATCCACTATATGACGAATAACTATCCTGAACAGACGTAAAAAAGTACAACCCATTATTATTCTGACAATTGATTGACACTTGTCACACTTCTAACACATCTCAAGTCCCACCGCTTCAAATTGCAAGCACGTAACTTCCTTTCACCTAGAATTAGTGCTAAATCATTTACAAAAGAAGATGAACTAAATCACTTTATCTTCTTTACTTGCAATTAAATGCTAATGTGGTGGAAATCCAGGTTAGCTTAAGGGGAGGAGAAAAACTTGCTTTTACTAGTGGCTTGAAAAGGAGAGGTGAAGTAATAATTAAAGCATGCTGGCTGGCCTTACCAGTCGCTTCAATAAGAAAATTCAGAATGGGCTTCGAGCAGGCTCCTTCATTAATTTTGTTTGGCATGATCCTCAAGTCGAGATATGAAACCTCGGTCAAAATTGAATCTCAAACCGGTGAATTTCAATGGTCAAAATCGAAATTTCAAAATTTCTGACAGCCGGCTTGAGGGTCCTGCGCATTATATGCACAGAAGCCAAGCAAATCCCTCCCTCATAATCTCATACACATCATTCTTTGATTGATTTGACCACATTTGGTACATCACGTGTATCTGCTCATTATATATATGGGAAAGGTTACTGATTGAATTCGATTGGTACAATAGAATCGACAATGGTAATCTATGAAAGCAATTAATGATGTTCTCTCAATTTTTTGTTAATTTACTAGTCCAAATAAACAAACAAGCCGAAAGCTAAGCAATCATTATACAAGGACATCAAAGGCATCTTAGTCCTTCAACTTCACTCGTTGTTGTAGCCCCCATTTCTTTCTTTTCTTTTCTTTTTCCTCCTTGTTTCTCTTTTGTTGCGTCTAGAACTTCTTCGAAGGCCGGATATTGAGATGACCTCCTTAAGAGCTCTCTAGCCAAGTAGAATAACTGGGATGCCTGCACACACAAAGAAAGCAAGAACGGTCTGGCCAAGTTTTGGCCGGAGAACTGCCTCCGACGCCCAAGTCAGCCTAGGCAACAATAAAGGTTCTTGAGAAAGTTCTCAAGAACGTAAGGAATAATTGAACAGATGAAGTTCTCATATCTTTCTCCATGTAGGAGGTAGGTTTATATAAAGGTTACCTGGAGGCGGCACTTCCTTGAGTTCCGGATCGACAGTTGAAGAGTGAGTGGAGTATCCTTTGAATAACGGCTCCTTCTTTGTCTCACCAGATAGAGCCGTTTATTTGTTGACTCATCTCCCCAATTATCGGAATGGATATGCTGAGTAGTTATTCGTAACTAACTCTCCTTGACTTAGTCAAGAGGGTCTTCTGAGACCTGCTTTGATCGTGGCTCGCCAAGGAAGAGATACACTAGACCGAGAGGGGTGTGTGTCTCTCCCGAGGGGGTCACTCGGGACCTTTATGGGGGAAGAGATACATCAGCCCAAGAGGGGTGTGTATCTCTCCCGAGGGGGTCACTCGGGACCTTTATGCTCCACAACAGAGCCCCCCATTCCGTGCGATTGACTTCTCGAACGTATGGAATGTTATTCTCAGGCTTCTTAGAAAGTCTCCTTTCTTCTTGGAGAAACTTTAAGACGTCGTCTTGAATAATAACCATTATTTCTCCAAAGCCTTCTTTAAAGTTGGGGTTTGTAACTCCCAACCATTGTTTTAATTCACATTTATTGTAGATCTTGATACGCCAACGGTTACGTTATCTCAGCCGTTGAGATACTCGATCGTAGACCATTCGATTAAGATCTTGAGCCTTCTCAATCTCAACCATCGTGGCCTTTCATCTTCAGTCGTTGGATTGTGACCTTTCAAGTACCAGATCTCAACCGTCGCCTTGCTTGATTTCCAACCGTTGGATGCGTCTCTTCATCTTCCTCCTCCTCACTATAAATAGAGGTTCAATCCTCATTTTCAATTTTTTGCTTGCAAATTCTCTCTGGAGTCTCCTTCATCGTTGCTAGCTCATTGCTTTCAACTAGCTTATTGCTTTCTTCAACTTGCTATTCCAACCCTTCAACCAGTAAGTTATCTCTAACTTTTCTCTATTTCTTTCCTTTGTCATTTCTTCATTATGGATAAGTTAAGAAAAGGCAAGGAATTAGCCCGAGCCACCTCCCGATTGGAGGTCCCGACTACTGAAACCTCAAGTCCCGAGATGTCTTCCCGAACTCAATCTATGCTTTATTCTAGCGAAGATGATTTCTCGGATTCTCCTGACTCTCATATTGTGAGAGCTACGGCCAACCTAGCTAGGGATGACCCTATTGACCAAGAACCCCTATGTTCTGATTTAGGAGCTGACTTAGTCAATTTTGATCCTTCTGTGGATTCCTTGGCTGAGCAAGAGGTTGATAGTATTAGTCAATCTCTTCCTGCTCAATTTCGAGTTGTTAGTCAGAGGCATTCTTCGCCTCGTCCACCCCTTTTTCGTCCTCAAGATTGCCGGAATCGTTGGCCACCATTTCTCCATACCGAGTTGCTTTCTGAAGAGGCAACTCTTGAAGAAAGGAATAAGCCAAAAACCCCATCTCACATTGATTATGACCTTAAGCTCTTGGGTCCCGAATTCTATCCCAGAGATCTTAACCAAAACCATCTGACGCGTTTGAGAGATTTCTGTGAGATTCCCAAGGATTATTCCTTCTTGCTCCCATCTTCGTCCAGTCGGGTTGGAGAGCCCCCTTAAGGGGCCTTCTCCCTCTATTATGATGCCTTCTTAGGGGGTCTTCGTCTTCCCGTCCAGAAACTTATTGAAGACCTTCTAACGCATTATGGAATTTCTCCTTCCAACCTTATTCCAAATAGTTGGAGAAATGTCACATGTTTTGTTGGTTTCTGCTATAATGTCGGAGTTAAACTAACATTCCCCCTTCTTCAACGTTTCTTCGAAGTTAAGAGTCAGTCAAAGGGGGGTTGGCTCTCTCTTCATTGTCGGGCAATTGACGCGGCTGACTGGTCAGGCAACATCATTTTGCCGGGATCTATGCCTACGTCCACCAAGGGGTGGAGACATCACTTTCTTTTCTGCAAGCCCCCAGTCCAGCCGTCATTCCCGACCACATTTGTGAAGAAAAATAACTTAGATCTTGAAGAACCCAATAATCTTATTGAGTTGTCCGCCGCCGAAGAAGCGGCTTTAGAAAAGATTATCCAGGTTGAAGGAGATTCAGCTGCAGTTCACGGATACTCGTTGAGGTATCCTTCTATTTTTCAGTTGTGGGGCTTTTCTCCGGGTGAGCCCCTTATTCATTGACGTTCTTCAATTTTCTGGATTTTCTTATCTTGCATCTTCTAATCTTCTTCGTTTGTTGTCGCAGTGGCTAACAAATTGGACATCAATGCTCTTCGGGCTATTACAAGCGGGAACACCAAGGAAGCCTTTGCCCGAAAGCCAGTGAAGAAAGGCGGAGCCAAAGAAACTGGTCCCGTCGTCCAAGTCCTTAGTGCTCCCGATTCATCCAAGCCTTCGAGCCATTTGATGAAGACGGCCAGGAAGAGTTCTTCAGCTGGAGGAGGCCCTCCCGAGATAGGCATCCCTCAGGCGTCCCCATCCAGCCGCTCGGGTAGACCTTCCAAGAGGCCTTGGGATGGTGAGGATGCTGCTGAGGGAGAATCCCGAAAGTCTCCCGTGTTTGTTCCTGGGTGGGACTTAACCTTGAGTGACACCGTTTTGGGAGATGCTAACGCAGCCAGGACTTGGCTTCTTGAAGGGATGATCCCGTCTGATCGCCAATATTTGAAAGATCTCTCGGATGACAAGTTTTATGCCAACGCCTATAGGTAATTCTCTTTCCTTCTTCCTTTGTAGTTCTCTAAGTAACTTCAGTAATATGGTATTTCAAATTTTCTTCAGGTATTTCTCGGGAACCGCGCATTATATGGGATAATGCATGATTCGCTCTGAGCATTTGACTAACCAGCTTCGGGACGTTGAGAAGGCTCGCGAACGGTCTGTCGTGGAACTTTTTGAGTTTATCAAGAAGGTTGAGGCTTTGAAGAAGCGGGACGAAGAAAGGAGTTTGAAGCTGAAGGAGATGTCCAAGAGCAAGGCAGCCCTTAAAGAAGAGCTTTCTCAGACCAAGCAAGACTTGGAAGAAGCCCTTAAAGAGAAGGAAGAACTTGCACGCGAGAAAGCTGAGATGGAGTCTATTGCCCTTGAGCTTCGCTTTGAAGTTCGGGCAGGAAAACTTCCTATTAGTGCCGATGAGGTCCCCGACGTCATCCAGAAGGAAATCATAGCTTCTTACCTTGGCACTTCTCTGTTCAAGAAATTTCAATTGGCTCTCTCTGCTTCGACCTACAGCCTCGGGCTCAATGATGCTTTCGCTGAAGTCCTTCGACGGGTTGATATTCCTAACCCGAAGGAATTGGCAGGGATGCTAGACGGTAGAGTTTACGAGACTCTTGAAAGAGATGTACCTGAAGGTATTGAGTGCAAGGAACCATTTAGCCCTCCTGATCCTCTTCTCTACATTGATGAAGATGAAGAAGTGGGCTCTGGAGAGAGTCTCGAGAAAGAGCGTCCGGACGAAGTGTGAAATCCAGCCCAAACCTAGCTAGGACACCCTATCTGTTTTGGGTAAAGAAAGGTTAGTTTAATGTTACACCTTGAAGTGGGACCTTGATTTCAGTGTTCTATCTCCTTCTTCTCTCTTTTCTTCTTCTTCTTACTATTCTATCTTGATGTTTTGATTGTGGAGAAGGTGTTACACTACTATAACTACCTATTCCCTAATCTCCTTATGTCTTAGAGTGAACCCCCAATCACTCTATGCATTCCTTGAAACCACATGGTGAATCTCCTCAATTCTTCACTGATTTTAATTGAATTTTGGACAGCATGACCATTCACTGTAGCTTCTTTTCTAATTAATGTTTAACATGTTTGATCTTAGCCTTTACTGTTGTTCTAATGAATTTCATCTATTTGAATCAATTCCCCTTTCTTTCTAGCCATTTTAGCCTTCTATGTTGACCATTGATATAAGCATTTTACTAAGTTTCTATTTTTGATTCCTCTCATTCTAGGATTAGTATTCTTTTGATTTTCTATTTAGTTATTCTTGCCTCTGATATGTTCTTAATATTCCATTAGAGGGAAGCCTTGTTCTCTCTAATTCTTCCCTTGAATCCATGATGAGTTGGCTATGAGAACCATGTTTATTCCAATTTAGAAACTCATGTTTCCAATTTATAAAGTACTGATTTTTGGACCATGGATAATGCCCAATTCATGCTAGATAGTCTTAGAATGTTTGTGTGAAGTTCCCTTTCGAATTTCGGATCAATCGAACTTCAAACGAAGAAGTTATGACCAAAACAGTGCATTCTGTACCTTGCTTTGTCTCCATTGGTCGACTGATTGGTCGATTGGGCCAGTAGACCAATCCAATCGACCAATGAGATCTGTTTTGCAGATTTAGGTCTTTCTTGGTCTATTTAAGTCCAACCTCGGGATTACTTCGTCTCCTCTACCTCCTAAGCCTCTGGAACGAGTTAGATCTCCATTCTAATCAATTTCCTTGCATCCTTGGTTGATTTCTCACAAGAACTCATGTAATCTTCTTCCTCTTGCATCAAAGGTATGTCTACACTCTCTTCTTCTTCTCCATCTCTGTTTTTCTTTCCTTTTTGGGCTGAGACAGTAGAGAAGATGCTGCATTCTCTGTTGCAAACATCTCTCTACTCATCCCTCATGATCTTCCTAAGGATTAATGGCTAATGCAATGTTCTTAATCATGATTATTGCAAGCTTTTGAAGGAATCATGATCTAAATCATGATCTTGTCTTCGTTCATCTTTTGATTCAAATTCTAATCTTCTTAGATCTGTTTTATTGATCATATTAGTAGTCAATCGTTGTGTTTTCTTTACAAGAGTTGTAACCTATCAATCTCTAGTTCTTTCTTCTTGATCATACCATGCTTTCTCCAAGAACCATGACTGATACATTTATGGTAAGTTTTGTTTCCTTATTTAGATTCATGTTCTTCAGTCTTAGATCTATTTTTCTTGAAGATTGTCTGTGAAATTTAAAAGTAACTGCAAGCGCACGGTATCGTGTAGCTAACGGGTCGATCTCAGGGAGATATGCCACTTAGAATTGAACTTCTTAATAGTAATGCGAGAGTGGAATGATTCAATTTTTGTTAACTAATTAACTAAACTAAACGATCCTAATCTATATGTCTAATGCAATCGAATTGAAACGAAAAATAAATTAAACACAATCAATGCATAAATAAAAGACAGGAAAAAAAATGCGAACAATAACAAAGCAATAAACAAAGCAATAAAAGGAAATGGAAATAGCTAAAATGCATATGCAACACCACCTGTCACCAGAAGCAGAGGCACGACTGCTGTAGCCTTGCTCCGGTTATGTGGTTCGAGATGATGAATGAATAGGCAGAAAGTAAATAACAAAGCAATAAACAAAGCAATAAAAGGAAAAGGAAGCCTTAACCAAAGAGAGGCACGACTGTAGGCATCTCTGATCAAGGATCCAGGGGAAGGGAGAACAATAAATAATGCTGAAAGTAAATCCTAAATTAAGAATATAGAGGGGTAGATAGAAGCGGGAATGGAGGGAGGAGAGAAGATTAATAAAGAAAGTTACTTACTTGTGAATTGAACAAATGATTCGAATCTCAACCAACCCTAACAACCAGATCTAGATCTAGAATGATCTAAATCTGCAATTGCTAGACCCAGAGAAAAACGAATCTAAAAAAATTGAATCTTGAACTTGAAGCTTGAACTTGAATTGCATTACATAAAAAGATTAAACCTAAACATTGAATCTAGAAATTTAAATCTCACTAATGCAAGCAAAGAAAACTAGAGAAAACATAAATAAACTGAAGAAAGAAGAAAGAATGCTTCTACTAAGCTCTAAGACACGTTCTCCTTTGATGGAATATGATCTCCTTTGATGGAATATGATCTCCTTTTATAGAGTTTACATGAGATATGAAGCACGGCTGAATTTGAATAAAACTCAGGGTTTCTATCTGACTCAGCCAATTAGGGTTTTGACGTAGTAATCGCGCCAACTTAGAGAGACCAGATGCATAATTCCACCGTTGGATTTGAGGTTTAAGTAGTCGTGAAGCTCTCCTCCAAAAATCAGCACGATCGGACATCGGATGACTGTTCGATGAAGGGTTTGATCGAAACTTGACAGAGGCATTCAAAAACGGGATTTTTCCTCTTTTTCTTTCTGAATATAATTTTTTTTCATCTTTTTCTTTCTTTAATTAAATCCAAGATAGGAAATAAGATATTGAGGTATGCAAGGACTCTTTTCCATTTGGACTCTCTCAATAATATCTCTGTAGATTTGATTTAAAATCTCAGTCGTAGATCAGATTTGCCTTCTTTATCTCTTCAATATTTCGGAGTTGGCCCATAATCACACATCTCTAGCCCATCATGCTCCAGATCAGGCCCATTTTCGTATTTGAGAATTTGAATGAACTTCTTGACGTGTAAAATAGCATGATTCAAGCCCAAAACTCCAAATATTTGCTTAAATCTTGAAAAGTCCTAAAATCTGCAAAAACAACATAAAACCCAAGGTAACTCCACTCTAAGTGTATAAAATGCATGCTTTATGCCCTAAGATTTCACACATAAATGTGCTCATCAAAGATCTATGCATGCTTTTCATGATTTCTTTATCACAATCAATGATCCATCATCCTATCGTTCTTGTCCATGATTTTTACTATGAATTCTTCAAGAACCATGAATGATCTAATTATGGTAACTTTTGTTTCCTAATTTGTAACTTCAAGACTTGATTTGACTAGTGTTTTGAAGTCCTCTATATACTAGGATACTGTCATAGTAGTTTCCCCCTTGTTTGGTACCCTTTTGAACCACCAAATTCGGTTCTATATTCTAAAAACTCTGATTTTGAAGGCCACTGTCTCTGTTGGTCGACTCATTGGTCCACTGACGCAGTAGACCAAGTCAATCAACCAATGAGGACAGTAACCTCATATTTGGTCTGTTTTGGATGTTTTGATATCTTTCCTTCTAGGTTTCTTTCCTAATATGATATATATACTTGTTTAGGACCTTCTTGCCAAGTTTGGGAAGATTCTCCTTGATCCTTGGAGATTCTCTTCAAGTTATATAAGGTAAGGATGGTTACTTCTATAATAGCATAGATTGTGTGATTTTAGTTTCTATATTAGAATCTTTTGGATTTGTTACCATAATTAGATTCTTTTATGAACATATTACTGTTGCACTTACTTCAATTACAGTAGTATTATTTACTTGCTTTCTTTAGTTTATGAATGTCTTTATTTGTTAACTATATATGAGATGGATCTTATTATGGTATATTTTCTATATACTGTAAAAGTGTATGATATGATTGATTTGTGATTGTGATTGATTAAGTATGGTTTGGGAAGGAGAGGTGTCCTTTTGGCACTTCTGTCCTTGGACATCGGAGGGAATAGTATGGGATGTTCTCCGAAGATGCCCATTGACACCTTCCTGAACTATTGATTTTCATGCCTAGGGTTGTCTAGCAGTGTTTGGCTAGGAATACCCCGTTATGTCAGACCCTAATCGGAGGGGTATTGAGACCGAACAACCCGTGGTAGCAATGGGGATTCATGGGCGCTCAAGACCGGTAACCAATCCGTGAGAGGACATGGATCACATTGTGGATACTCGAAAGAGGCCATTTATCGGTAGGGTTGCATATGGTTAGACTTGGGCTCATGGGCGCTCAAGTGAGAGGACGTGAGAGCTTCCCGTTTACCATATGTGGATGACCTATAGGGTTGATGAGTCCGTAGTCAGGGACTATGAGGACTCTAGTGGGAAGGATGCTGGAAAGGATCGCCAGGGGCGAGGAATGGACGTATCTAGATCTGACTTGATATAACTAAGTAGAAGACTTGCATTTGGCTAGGCTTTACCCTGACATGCGCCAGTACTTAGACCAATGGTGATGTGAGAGAGAGGTGACTTAACCCCCAGCCATGGAATGTCCCAAGGGATGCCAGACCCACTACCAAAAGGCGTTGTGTGATGAGACCTTCCTAAAGAAGTATGGTGTTATGACTTAAAGCATGTCTGCCAATAGAGACCAACATACATAGAGTTAGATTCATACATTCATTGTTTGTCTCATACCATATTGCATTTATGTTTGCTTTGTAATCCTGCCATTTATGTTATTGTGGATTTAACCTGCCTTACTGGGTTTCTTTCGAAACTCACTCCTTTTGTACCATATCTGTTGCTAGACTTCTCTGCAGGTTTGGAATACGATGACGGTCCATATAAGGAAGTGCAAGGTGAAGAAGATGAAGAAGAGACGACTGAAGATGTGGATTAGATTTCTCTTGTTTCTTCTAGACTTATCTTTTACTTTACTTGTATTAGCTTAGAGCTTTACTTAGATTTCGATCTACCTTCCGCATATGTTGTGGAGTATATTTCCGCTATACTCTACAGATGTCTTTTGATTTGGTATCTTGTTAATTCGCACTCTGATATTCTTAGTGATCCTTCTGAGATCCTTTCTTGACTTTTATTATAAATTACTTGAACATTATGATTTGTTATTGCTTTTGATTATGTTATTGTGCTAAATGGATATGATCGTTCATAAACTTGATCTTTTGGGTTGTGGATCACTTCCCCGGGTAATCCAGATAGGGTATTGGCTGGGGGGATGTGACACGAAGAGCTTCCCGAAGGAGAGAATCCTCCTGAGAACTAAAAGACTTAACTTTTTCTTGCTTCTGCTTTTGAGAAACTTGAATACTTGAACTTTTGCTCATGTTTTTCGGAATTTTTGTAAGTACAGTTGAATTTGCCTCTATAATATTGGTCCTTGTGGCCAAGTATTTTGAATAGTAACTTGTAGTTGTTTGCTTCCAACTGAGGCATTAAGCTTCTTTTGACTTGTCCCGAGTATCTACTCGAGTCACTCCCCTAGCGGAATGCCTTAGAGGTTATGATGCGTTGAGTACTTTTGAGCCTTTATTCCAGATGGTCTGCCCGAATAGGGTCCCGAATGAAGGTCTTGAAGATAATTGTATCTTATGAGAGCTTTCTTGGGCTTTCATAAAAGGTGGGGAAATTCTCCCGAGTGGCTACCTGAGTGAGGTCCCGAGTGTAACGCCTTTGAGAAATTCCATCTCATGAGAGCCTTCCTTGGGCTTTCATAAAAGGTGGGGAAATTCTCCCGAGTGAGGTCCTGAGTGTAACGCCTTTGAGAAATTCCATCTTATGAGAGCCTTCCTTGGGCTTTCATAAGAGGTGGGGAAATTCTCCTGAGTGGCTACCCGAGTGAGGTCCTGAGTGTAACGCCTTTGAGAAATTCCATCTCATGAGAGCCTTCCTTGGGCTTTCATAAGAGGTGGGGAAATTCTCCCGAGTGGCTACCCGAGTGAGGTCCCGAGTGTAACGCTTTTGAGAAATTCCTTTTTATGAGAGCCTTCCTTGGGCTTTCATAAGAGGTGGGGAAATTCTCCCGAGTGGCTACTCGAGTGAGGTCCCGAGTGTGACGCCTTTGAACTCTCTTGGGTTCTTCGTTGATTTGAAGGGCACTCCTGGGTTCTTAAACTTGTTAAGAACTCTCCTGGGCTCTTCTTAAGAACGCTCTCGGGTTCTTGAACTTGTCAAGAACTCTCTTGGGTTCTTTGTTGATTTGAAGAGCGCTCCTAGGTTCTTAAACTTGTTAAGATTCTCCTGGGCTCTTCTTAAGAATGCTCTCGGGTTCTTGAACTTGTCAAGAACTCTCTTGGGTTCTTAGTTGATTTGAAGAGCGCTCCTGGGTTCTTAAACTTGTTAAGAACTCTCCTGGGCTCTTCTTAAGAACGCTCTCAAGTTCTTGAACTTGTCAAGAAATGCTTGTGTATTCTTCGTTATAACTTTCTTCTTGAGAAAAAGGATGTCAACAATGAAGACATAGTTTTATTGAAAATCAAATGGTCTTTCGACTTACTTGCAAATGCTACATATCTGGACTAATTCTACTGTTAGAATTTCCGAAGATTCATGGAATTCCAAGTTCGGTCTATTGTCTCGCCCGTGGCTAGGCTTTTTAGCTTGTAGGTCCCTGGTTTCGTCTCTTGTTCAACGAGATATGGCCCTTCCCATGTGGGTGAGAGCTTGCCTTGGTTTCTTGGGTCTGATGCCGCAACTTTGCGGAGCACTAAGTCACCCGCACAATGTCTTCTATTTTTTACCCGAGCATTGAAGTATCTAGCTACTCGGTTCTGATATCTGTGATTTCGGTATTCTGACATGCTCCGCACTTCGTCTATTAGATCAAGATTGCTCATCAAGCCTTCTTCATTTGGTTCTTCATTGATGTCTGTATATCTCTTTGATTTTGCTAACACCTCCACCGGGACAAGTGCTTCTGTGCCGTAGGCTAGCCGAAAAGGTGTTTCTCCCGTAGGAATTCTGGCCGTGGTGCGATATGACCAAAGGACGCTTGGTAGTTCTTCCACCCATTTGGCCCGACTTGTCTCCAGACGCTTCTTTATTCCATCCAAAAGCTTTCGATTGGTTATTTCAACTTGCCCATTGCTCTGTGGATACGCCACGGATGAAGTTCTATGCTCGATATGATATCTTTCACAAAAATTCTTGAAGCCGACTCCGACAAATTGCTTTCCGTTGTCGGTCACAAGGATCTTGGGAATTCCAAATTTGTAGATGATCCTTTCTTGAAAGAACTTCTGCATTTGTTTCTCAGTAATGGATGAGAGAGGTTTGGCTTCCACCCACTTAGTGAAATAGTCGATTGCCACGATCAAATATTCTCTATTGTTGGTGGCCTTAGGGAGCTTTCCTACTAGATCCATTCCCCACATGGCGAAGGGGATCGGACTGGAGACAGATGTAAGAGGGACAGCCGGAGTCTTCGGAACAGATGCATGAAGTTGGCATTGCTTGCATTTTCTGACATAGTCCACGGCGTCTTTTTGAATAGTTGGCCAATAAAGGCCTTGGCGTATTATTTTGTGGGCTAAAGCCCGACCTCCCATATGCGCTCCTCCTTTGTGTACTTCGGCTAAAGCATACTGAGCTTGAGAAGGACCAACACACTTTAGAAGAGGTTGTGTGACCGATCTTTTATAAAGTTGTTCTTCAATAATGGTGAACTTCGCTGCTTGATTCTTAATTGCCTTAGCCTCCTTGACGTCTTCTGGAAGGATATCATTCTTCAAATATGATATAATTGGGTTCATCCAACTTGACTCTTCTTCAATATCCATTGCCTTAGCTTCCCGAATGCTAGGAATTTCCAATTGTCCAATATAAACGTCTGAGCCTAAGGTTCAGTACTTGGATAAAGCTAGCTTGGATAACTCATCTGCTACTTCATTTTCCTTTCTCGGAATTTGCTTTATTTCGAGATGATCGAAATAATGGCGACAATCGTCAATTTTAGCTAAGTAATTTGCCATTCTTGTTTCCTTTGCCTCGTACACGCCGCGAACTTGATTCACGATCAATTGAGAGTCACTTCGGACTTCCAATTCTCGGACTCTTAGGGCTCGGGCAAGTCTTAGTCCTGCTAGAAGGGCTTCGTACTCGGCCTCATTATTAGAGGCTTTGAAGTTGAATCTTAAAGCATAATGAATAGTGAATCCATCCGGGCTTATTAGCATTAGCCCTGCTCCACTCCCTGATTTGGTACGCAGTGCAGATTGGTCACTGACATCTTATATTCTTCAATCGTCATGGCATCTGGATCTGCAATAAAATCTAAACCACATATCCACGAAGGTAAGCTCCGAAGAACTTAATGAGTAATTCATATAAATATGCATATCTTCATTCAAACATTAAGTATATTAATCCTATACTAGCATGGTATGTATTGTCATGAATATGCAATGCAGTGTAATAATGCTCCTATAAGCTAACCAATGTAGGTCTCTATCTAGGTAGACGCGCATTAAAATATAACATTAGACTCCTTCAGGTAGGTCTCGTCACTCTAATCTCTCACGAGTTGGCTACCGGTCTTGAGATCCTAGGTAAGGGGATATAATCACTTCTCACCTTGGCTGGGGTTTAGATCATTGTTCTCTCACCATACCATTGGTCTGAGCACTGGCACGTGTCAGGGATAATCCTAGCCCAATGCAAGTCATCTACTCAGTCTCACATCATTACAGGTTTAGATACCTCTCCTATGACACCAACCAACTCATTTCAGTATCCTTCCATATCTAGAGTCAACATATATTATGGCTCCAACTCGAACTACACCTCCTCTTAACCCTATTGGTCATCCACATATAATGGATGGGAAGCTCTCGTGTCCCCTCATGCCTCTCGCAATCTTGGGCTCCCATGAGCCCAAGTCTATTATATGCAACCCTACCAATGAACGACCCCCACAGTGTAGTTGTATCCTCTCACGGGTTGGATAACAATCTTGAGTGCCACCACCCCACGCTACTACCACGAGTCACTCAGCCTCAATACCCCCACCAATAGGGTAATGACATGATGAGGTGCCTAACCATGTTTCATCTAGACCACGTAGAGATGTTCCCTATTCTATATGTTCCTTCTAAGGTTCCTAGGGTAATGATTAAACCACAACCCCATATCAGGTCCACATTGATTCTAACTCAACCAAGGCACAGTAAATCATATAAATAATCATAAACTATAATTTCAGCACATTACAATAATGTAAATGACTCCAAATAGCAGCATGTAATTAAAAGTACAATTCAACATCACATTCATAATCAAAGATAAGCATAAGTAACAAATTCCCTCTGTCACACCCCACCCGCCGGTCTCGGTTACCCGTCCGACAACCCATGGGAGTGATCCGTCATAGGATCCACGGTTTTAGTCTATCAATAATAATAAATGCAAGTAAAGACAATCATGAGCAAGAATAAGTTCAATAATTAAATAAAAGGATTACAGGAGTCCAAATACTCCAATAAAATAATCAAGGAAAGAATAAATAATCAAAATGAATACGAGTTTAGGGAAGCAATAAAAAAGAGTTATATAAGTTTCTTTCCGGTTTCTTTCTCTAAAGCTAAAAACTTAGACTCAAGTTTATCAAGATGAGGGGTTCTCCAATTCATCTCCAGACGATGTGCAAACTGCCTCTTCTGCCCATCAATGGTGCTATAAGCGCATTCCATGCACTCGTAGGAGCTCCCACACAGGCTATCTCCATTTCCCATTGCCGGTGCCACATCTTCTTCATACGAGAAGGTTCCTTCATGGGAAATCAATCCATCTTCCAGCGTATATCCTCCATCTGTACAAGCTAATAAAACATAGACAAATAAAGGAATGCGTTCTGGAGAACTCAGTAAGAACAAACAATGATTCCCATCCATATGTCAAACCAATCAGAAATGCATAAATGATATGTATGAATGCAAAGTATGAATACCGCTAAGATCTAACCATGAATGTCTCTAACAGTTGACATGCTTTAAGATATACACCAGCCCTCCTCTGGGTAGGTCTAGTCACTCTGATTCGGTAAGGACTGGTTATCTCTGTAGGGATCTTGGGGAAAATGGAAAGTCCACACCTAGCTCTCAAACCATGGCTAGGGTTAAGTGAACACTCTCTCACCACGACCATTGACATGAGTACTGGCGCATGTCGGGGTTTCTAATCCAATACAAGTCATAATGGTAACATACTACATGAAGTCCAGATACATCCTCTATGCCACTAACCAACTCAGTTCAGTATCCTTCGCAACCTAGGAATGAGAACCCTCACGGACTGGTTACCGTTATTGGACTCCATTCCATAACCCTATGGTCATCCACATATTGTTGGGGCGGAATGCTCTTATGACTCCTCACGACACCCGGTCCGTTCCTTGGACGTCCATGAGCCCAACCCTAACATATGCAATCCTACCATTTATATGACCAACAGTGGACCATCGTCAAATCACTGTTATCACGGGTCATCCGGCTTCAATTCCCTTACCGAAAGGGTAGTAGCATGTGGGGTACCTAGCCATGCAACTCTAGACTCTACCTAGGTATGTCATCCAGTAGTTATGATAGTGCTAGAGACATCAGCGAGCATGTGTCCCATACCACAGCCCTCTGATATCCCAAGCTAGGATATCCCAATGGAATACCCCTTCCATCAGAACCACAAACCAACCAACATTAGTCAAACACATTCATGATCAACAAAGTATAAATAATGACAGTACAAATAGCAAGCATATAACAAGATCAGTATGCTAAACAAGGTTACAGCAGTATATGAAATGAAAGAACAGCAATAACAGACAATGGACTAGCATGTTTAAGTCATTTCATAAAGATAGGATTGTATGTCCTTACCTGTAATTATGCAGAATTCCTCTAACATGCAATCCAGAAACTATTACAAGACTTTTATTTGAAACAGAGAACACCTATATACAAGGTTACAATAAGGTATAAATCGAATGAATCAAATCGGATCAAAACCAAAAGTCATTTGGTCACTGAAACCAGCTGGTCGCTTGGGCCGGTCGCTTAAGTTGAGCGACCGCCACTAGTGACCGCCCCAAAAACAGAGAGTTTTCAATCCAAAACTCAGGCTTCTGATCATCCAATTTCAATCCGAATTTGAATGATCATAGTCCGAATCTCAAATCTATCACTCCCATAACCACGGGTGCTACTAAACCTAACCAAAGACATCAAATTGGTTATCCAGAATCCTCGATCCCTCTTGATTAGATCAATCCTTTTCCCGAAAGCAGGGTTTCGTTTTCAGATCTGATCTCACCAAGATCATCAAAAAGGTAGATAGTGCAATAGAAGGATCAAGAACAACCAAAGGGAAACACTAATCTACTTTTATCATAGCTAAAAGTGAAGTAAGAGTGAACAGGGAATCACTTACCTCAACCAGATCAACTATGAATGACAGTAGAACCTTCTGTGACTCTAACAGCACTTCAGATCTGCTTCCAGCACGTCTCCACAGCCTTCTAACCTTCAAAAACAGTGATCCCGAATATAATATTAGTAAAATAGGCGAGGGTTACTATTTATAGGAGTTTGGGGGCAAAATAGGGCAAAACCCCCAACCAAGACTAGGGGGTTGCTTAAGGCAGTCGCTTGGTTTAATCAATCGCCACTAGCAACCGCCCCCAAGTATATTGCTATACAAGGGTGCTTTGCTCAGGGGGTTGATGTCCAAGTACAACCTAACCCTAATGAACACATGGGGGAGATCTTACCTTCATTCCAAACGTCTCCAAACATCACTTGCTTTCCTGAAGTCCAACTACCAAGCAAGACAGGCTCTTCATCAAGAGAATCTAAATCCATGAGTTCAGGGTATGGATCATGGACTTCTATTCGGACACTTCACAAATTTACTCGGCTAGACCTTCAGGTTCTCGGACCTGCAATACGGATCCCGGGTTAGAAATACGGGGGTTGTTACACCCTTACCTTGCAATTGAGTTGTACTACTCTAAGAGAGACCAAAAAGTGGGTGCATGAACAGTACCCGTATGGGTTGCTTGGGGAGACCCATGGTCAATCAACCTAGGGGGTATGGGTTGCATGAATAGTGTCTGGTAAGGGTTTGGTTGGGGAGACCCATGGGGGGTATGGGTCGCTCGGGGAGACCCATGCCGAAAGACCTTGGTCTGAGTACGAACATAAATTACTCTTTTACACTCTAGGCTTTGAAATTTGATTCTAAAAATCAACCAAAGCAAGTAGAAAACTCTGAAATCATCTAAGAACAATTTCTAGCATTGATAGGCATTCAAAAACTCAATTCAAATTGAAAACCTAATGAAACGCAAAAGAGTCCTCTCCAAAATCTATTTGAAAAGTATGGTAGAATAGAATGATTGTAGGATCACTCTAAAGCCAAGATAGAGATAGGGTTTAGGTTTCTTTTATCTAAGGATCTCTTCACAAGGATCCACTAACAGCAAAGAATAAGAGAAGATAATTTGGTGAAGAAAGGATATACTAACCTCAGGAAAGTTCAATTGGTGAATGGAAAGCTCTCTAAAAGATCTCTGCAATGTTCTCCCTCTTTTCCACAAGTTCTCTGATGGCTTAGGAGTAAAATAATGTTTTAGGTCGAAAAATCATTAAATAGGGGTTTAAAACACTGAAATCCCCAAAATACCCTTTTTACTCAAGGTCAATTGGTATGGGTCGCCCCATACCCTTGAAATTAAATCAGGAGCAGTTTCGGGGGTGGTTGTAATTCCCTTGGCTCTTCTCCAACATTTAACCCACACTTTGGGGGGGGGGGGGGTTCTTACCTAATCTCTGGGACCTTCCAAACGTATCGCCATTGAACCCTTGATCCACCTTTCATATCTGTTAGCGTTCGAGTAAGATCTTCTTCCGAACTTCAACAATTTTCCAACTTCATTATCTTCACCATCCACTTTCCATTGGTTCAGTTTTCAATCCGATGGTCTCTATCTGGATGGCCCACAGTTGCCTTCTACCCACATTTTGGGTTCTCGGAGCTACAATACGGGCTTTTGGGTTAGGATCATAGGGAATTTTACAAAAATACTTTGATCTAGACACCACAGGTCCTATGTTCTGGCCCTTCAGTGTTAAAAGCAAGAAGGAACTTGCCTATCTCTAGGAGGTTTACAACAATCCTCCCTTGTTCATCTTATGTATTCCTTCCCCCGAGGACAGGCCAACAAGACCGAGCCAGATGAGTTTGTTCTGTACAAGGACTTTTTAAAGAGTGGCCTCCATCTTCCCATTCATGATGTCTTCATCATGATCTTGAACCATTTTTTGCACATGCTAGCTCGCCCTCAACAGTTGGAGAAATGTCATTTGTTTTTGGGTTTCTACAACAATCTAGGGATAACTGCCAACGTCCCCCTTTTCCTCATTTCTTTATGATTAAGAAACAATAGCAACAAGGGTAGTTTTATATTTACAAGCTTTCCTCCTCATCCATTGGCTGAGAAGGGAATCTTGTCGCCAATGGTACCGGATCATGAAGGGTTGGCGACCTCGTTCTTTTTCTACAAACTGACCATTGTGCCTCTATTCCGGGTTCTAATCTCCTAAGGCCCAAAACCCAACGGCCATCCAGCGGCCGTGCTGGATGGCCGCCACGTGTCAATAGGTAAAATCTTAGCCACTGAATTTTTAAATGTTTATTTCTCAACGAATCGTTAACCCGATCTGAATAATAAACCGATTTGGTTAAACCATTTGAACTTTCTGTCTTTTCCTGGTTTGAAATAGAAAGAGATAGAATAGTTCATGTTGGTTCCTGGTCTCACGCTTAGATCCTTCTCATCTCACGATACCCACAAAACCTTTTGAGTTTGGATTCCTTTCTCTCTGTCTCTCTATAGCACAAGTCAAATCCCAAAACTATAACCCAACAAGCGGTACCCTTTCTCACAGGCGTTTTTACAAACACATTTGTTTATTTATTCACTTATCCTTGAAGGATAAAACATCAAAGTAATGGCAGAAGAAAGACAAAGGAAACCCAGGTGAAGGAGGTGCCCAAACCAGAGATTGACTAAGAATTACTAAGTGCTTGGCCCAACCTAATAAAGGAAGCCAACAAGCGAGAAAACTACAGGGTGGTCCCTAACAGATTCAAGGCAAGGCGAAGAAAGCCCCAACTCTAAACCTTTGTTGGGTGGTCGTAGACCAGCAGCAATCAAACTACTGCGTGTGCTAATGCGCCCCCACTCAAATAAGGGAGGGCAAGCACTTGGTCCCTAAGAGATTCAAGGCAGCTAGAGCTCAGGCGCGTGCTAACGTGCGCGGAAGGATTGGAATTATGTAAATGACCACCGAGACATATTGTTGGAGATCCTGAAGCAAGTGGATGGCCGGTCTCTTGGGGTGGCTGCGTGTATTTGCCGGCTTTGGCATTCATTTATTTGTCATGATTGGCTGTGGGAGAACGTATGCTTTCGCGCTATAGGTCTCATCCACCTTACGACATGAGGTCAGTGGTGGTGGCTTCAAGTGGGTTTCGCCGTCTCTATGTCGTCTGCCTCTGTCAGATCCTCAATCGTCTGGCGAGGCAGCAGAGTGACATGATCCACTTTGTAATACAAGCTAAAATCTCAGACAAATTGAAGAAAGAAATCAATTTGCGGTAGGAAGATGTAGAGAAGTTTTTTAGTTTTAGGTTTTTTGTCGAGATGGAACTAGACGACGCTGAAAGAATAACCCGGTTTGGTTTATACCGGTCTATTCAGACTCGGTTAACGATTCGTTAAGAATTAAACATTAAAAAATTCAATGGCTAAGATTTTACCTATTGACATGTGGCGGCCATCCAGAGCGGCCGCTGGATGGCTGCTAGGTTTTGGGCCGTAGGAGATTAGAATCCTTTTTCCCACTGCATGGAGTAACTCCCCAACCACCGGGTTGAACAAGGATCCGACATAGAGTGCTCCCCCATGGCTTCCTGACCACATTTTTATTTTTTCCAAAAAGTGTTTTTCACCGTGGGCCCCACTGATGTTTGTGGTCAGGAAGCGTCGGGGGAGCACTTTGTGCTCCCCCTCGCGGTCACTGATCCGGACTCTCTTGTACTATTCAATGATGACTTGACAGCCAAGCGGTGCATTCTTAAGTTGCCAGACAAGGATCCTAATCAATTCTCTGCACACAGGCACTCGACAGAGTACTTAAGTTTTCTACGCCTGGGGATTTTTGGCCAATGAGTTTTGTTCTTGATTTCTACTTTTTCTTTCTTGTGGTTTCTCTCCCTTGTTTTAACCAACTTCCCTTATTGGGTGTTTTTTGTTTTGCAGTGCCAATCAAATTTTCTCACGCTGCTGTCCAAAAGTTACCAATGAAGAAGGTAGTGAGGCTGCTGCTGGGATCCCTCAGAAAGAGAAGGAGGACCACAAGAAGGCAACCTCCAAGGCCACCCACGCTAAAGGGGCTCTGAAGGTTCCCAAGGGATCCCATGAAGCTGCTACAACTACCCGAGACAAGTAGATGAAGCCTTTGTCCAAGGCCGAGAAGAAGAGGCTAGCTGATGAGCAACTTATTGATTGGGGGGTTGGGGGGGGGGGCGCAACACCCCCTTAGTCGAGCACACACCAAAGAAGCCCCAGGAGGATGTGATGATCTCTTCCTCCTTTCCGGGCACCTCCAAGGTTGGCATAATTGCTCATTTGGAGGATCATCTAGCAGCTCTCCACCCTCATTGGAGGTTGACAGCCGAGAGTTTGGTTTTATGCAAAACTATATCATTGCTAGGAGGTTCAAGACATGGTGTTTGAAAATGGTTGCTTCCAAAGAGATATTTAATTGAATCTGACAAGAGCACTCACACAAGGTAACTGAAATCTTATCCCTAATCTATATGTGATTGCGTAACAAAAGTTTATTAGGACATATGCCTATATATTAATTGAGCTAATACATGTTAGACATGTATAAGAGAAAAGGATGGAATGGATTTGATTATGAATGGGTGTGGTATGATATAGTTAAGTTTTGGTATAGCAATGACATATTCAAATCATATGGCCATGACATGTTTAATTAAGTTGTATTTGTGGCTAAGATGAAATCTAGGCTATACTAGCGTAAGGATGATTTCTTTCATATGTTTGTTTATGCAATCATTATCTTATGTGAATGAATGGAATGTCCTATAAAGGTAATTAAGGAAGGTAAGAAAACACACAAGCTTACTTTGTTTAATAAAGGCCTTGAAGAACACTGGCTTGAGGGAGACTGCCCGAATGGCTGAAGGGTGCTCTCCTTCTTGCCAACCAACACTACCTCCATGGGGTTCCCAGGGGACATTTATGAGCTGACCACCCAATAAGTTTTCTTTCTTTTTCTAAGTCCTTGTGCGTGGTAAGGCCTATATATACTTCTTTGGTAGACCAGAGTTTGATTATAAGCCTTTTGAGTGCATACATGGATTCTTTTAGATCTTGAGTATTCATGATCATATTAACTGTATAATAGATCTTCTCCCTTGAGTGAATGATTTTGTTTCAAATCATAATCATCATTCTTCAGCTTCCCATGCCCTTCATCTAACAAATACACACTGGGACTAATCCAAATGAAATTCCTTCTTTGTTTCAACAGATCCACTATGCCTAGAGGAGGGCGACGGGCTGATAGAGGTTGAGGACACATTCCCCGGTCAGAGGTTACGGACGAGGAGCATTTCATGACTCCTATGGCTGAGTTTCTACATGAGTACTACTTCCATGACATACCGATCGAGCATGGACGGTTGGTTTTCGTGGATGATTTAGAGGTATTTCGCATACATGAGTGGCTGGAGGCTATGGATTGGTTACACTTGTACACCACGGCATATCCGGTCTATCCAGATCTCGTCAGGTACTTGTATAGTAACCTGACTTACCGCATCGAGGATGACCCACGAGATGGTTCTAGGATCATCATGGACTCTATGATTGGGGGCAAGGAGATCAGTTTCACTACTAGGACACTGGCTCGTATCTTGGATGTCCCGATTGTACGAGATTCCCGTTGGTGGATTCCCGCCGGCACAGACATCACTGAGGCTCTTCTTCCATATGAGACATACGAGGTATGCATGACTCTATGGGATAACATTGACTGTTATACGCCCCGGAGTGGTACTGTGATGTGTCCTTCAGCTCAGGTTATCGCTCGTATCATCGGGCGAAACATTATTCCAAAGGCAGGGCACCATAGCAAGGTGTCGGCGATGGAGGCATTGGTTATTTACAACATGTACACTGGAGTGCAGATAGACTTAGCATACATCATGCAGAATGTCATGATTGATTGAATTGAGTTTTCTGGGGATAGGAACTTGGCTTTTGATCGACTCTTGACACGTATTTTCGAGCACTTTGATGTGGACTTGGAGGATACACCAGTGATTCAGAGCCGAGACATAGGTGAGGACATTGGCTCATGGTTGATTAGGAAGATGGAGCTCGCAATGCAGCCAGGATCAGAGGATGAGGATGACATCGATGAGGCACCAGAGGATGATGACTCAAAGGATGAGGACACTGACGACGATGATGGCGATGATAGTGGTGATGAGGACGATGATTGTCACATCCACCCAGCCGGTACCCCATTTGGAATACCCGGGATGTGATCCACAGTCCAAGGATCAATGATCTGAGGTCCATGCCTCCCACATACACGATAACACAATCATGAACAGTAATAATCAATGGTTAAAACAGTTAATACTAAATATCATGAATAAGATAAGACTAAATAAATTAGAGTGCGGAAGGCAATAACATTAAAGCATAATCATAAGGGTGAGAGAATGTATGATAACCACTCTCTCAGAACAGCGGAAAAGAAGTGTGATAACGTCAAATACATGTCTAAGTGTCAAAAGATAAACTCAAAGATAAGTTAGTTACAAGACCAATGGTTCCACAAATACACCAGGGGAATGGGGCACTATGCTAGGGTTTCTTCTATACTAATAGTAGTCTCCTCAACAGTACGGATGAAGTAAACCCAGCGCTGCCGCTCCCGCACAACTGTGGGGCTAACCCTGGTGCGAATAATAATCCTCCTCGGCTCCAATATACGAATTCTCACCGACGCCACTACCCGGAGGGTAGTATGTGGAATCATAGTCCGCCTCATAGGAGGTGCCATCGTAATCTTCGGTACCTGGAATGTAATCTAAAACATTTGCACAAAAGGAATGAGTTCGAAGAACTTAGCAAGGAAGTTATTCCATAATTAGAAATCATACACATTTAGAACATATAATAATGCAATGTGATATGGAACATATGATGCAGATATGAGTCTAACTCTATGAATGCTGGTCTCTAAGGTAGACATGCTTTAAGTCATAGCACCGTACTTCTCGGGTCGTCGGTCACTCTCCCATTTCCATATCTTGGGAATGCCCGGGGAAGATCGGTAAAGTCATCAAAACCATGGTAAGGGGAATTGGTCGCCGCTCTCTCACCTCACCATTTGGTCAAGTACTGGCGCATATCACAGTAAAGCCTAGCCCAATGCAAGTCATCTACTCAGTCGGTCAAGTCAGATTCAGATACGTCCATTCCTCACCCCCGGCGATCATTTCCGGTATCCTTCACACTAGAGTCAGCGAAATCCCGGATTTCGGACTCATCAACCCTATTGGTCATCCACATATAGTAAACGGGAAGCTCTCACGTCCTCTCAAGGATTGGTTACCGGTCTTGAGCGCCTGTGAGCCCAAGTCTATCCATATGCAACTCTACCAATAAATGGCCCCTTTCAGCTATCCGTAGCATGGTTTATGTCCCCTACCGGATTGGCTACCGGCCTAGAGCGCCCATCCAACCATACACTACCACGGGTTGTTCGGTCTCAATGCCCTTCCGATTCGGGTCTGACACGACAAGGATGAACCTAGCCACACAACTAGACACTCCTATGTATGTCATCCAATAACTCGGGAAAGTGTCGATAGGCACCATCGGAGAATATCCCATACTATTCCCTCCGATGCCCAAGGACCGAAGTGTCAGTAGGACATCCTCCAATCCCAAGTCATACGTAAGCAATCACACATCAGATCTCATCATTTCTCATGCATCCAATGCATATTCATAATAGTACTCAAATCATGATATTGAAACGAATCATTATAAACATAAGCAAATCAAAATGATAGAGTAACACAACAAATGTATAAAGATTTAAATGTTATTGTTCTAACACATATGCATCCGTATCATAATGATTGAAAGAAATTTAGGGATTTCATTCCTTGAATAAAGCATAGTTCAATATTTGATGACTTATATGTTTATGGATATAACCATCCTTACCTTGGATGAGTTGATGATGAATTGAGAATACCAAGAATAGTCCAATAGAAGTGTTAAGGCCCTAAACAAACATCAATAATAAGTTAGAAAAGAAGTCGGGAAGATCGGATGTCATTCGAGTCAAAACTGACCAAGGTTGCTGTCAGCAACAACTTTGGTCGATGGTTTTGGTCGATGGTATCGACCAAAATGATCGACCAAAATAGTCCTCGGGTAGAATAGTGGATTTTTGGGATTTTGGTCCGAAATGAGTCTTCCGGTGTTCGGATCAATCTGGAACTTGGAGGCATACTTAACAACAGTAGTAGAACACTATAAATCAAGGAATTAACCCAATCCAATGGTCTAATTAAAAAGCCCCAATTTGAGCTATCAAATTCAAGTGATAAACATCATGGTATGAGTTGGAATTGATTGCATTGATGAGGAATAGCATGCAATAGCTAGAGGAACTAATAGGAATTCGATTGGAATCATATGGCAATGTTAAACATGAACATAATACACTTTATAGCTCAGTTTGATATCAAATGGTATGATGTTAATAGGTAAAGCATGGAATACATATGCTAGGCATGAGATATAAGCATTAGCATCAATGAATGGCTAAGAGAATCATGGATTGAGCATGAGTAGGCACTTGGAGTGGTGGTTGCAAGGTTGCAGCACCATTCCAAATGTCCCATCAGCAAGATGACAATAGAAAGGAGTAGAAAATGGTAGGGTAGAGAGTGGAATGAAGAGTCATACCTTAGTGTAGAAGATGAATGCAAGAATCAATGATAAACTAAGTGTCTTTGATGAGATACCCTTCACACTAACCAAGGAGCTGCTTTGGGAAGCTCTCCCCACGTTCCCAGGTGAGGAAAATGATTGCAAAAGGCTCAAGGCTCGAGGTCATATTAAGTAGAAAAGGAATATTCCATGGAATCATTAACTTGGCAGACTGGGATATTTTGGTCGATGGTATCGACCAAAATGATCGACCAAAATGATTTCAGCAGAAAACTCAGGTTTAGAACAACAACTTCAAGTAGGGATTTGAAAGGCTATACAAGGTCAAATTGAGTGAGGTTTTCTTCCACAATTCAATCAAGAAGTCTAGTTTCAGGGAATACCTTCGGATTGTGCACAGGAGGTCATTTGGTACATCAACCATATTAATCTTCTCCGATGCGCAGACTTTCCTTAAACACTGACAATGCATTTAAGCAAGGGGTATCATTGTCAATGTCCATGGGCTCGGTCTCCGAATCATGATCATCAATCAGAATGGTCCATAAATCTCTTCTTCCACCGCTTCGGGTCCTTGAACCTGAATACAATAGTGGATCCGGGTCAGGGTCAAGGTTAGAATAGGGCTGGATATTACAATGATGGTGATGATAGTGGTGATGAGGACGATGATGAGCATGGGGATGATGATGATCAGGGAGATGAGGATCAGGGTCAGGATGAGATTCCGAGACACGAGGAGATTCCTACTCCACGATTCTATGAGGTCGGAGGTCCATCTCACACAACTTCTGAGGCTCCAGGTGTGGCTTCTCATCAGTCATTGATTCATTCCATACTTGAGAGGATCAAGTCTTGTCAGGAGGCTATAGAGGCTGGACAGAGGAGGATGGAGTCATACATGTGCATCCTAGGTGAGAGGTTTGCACGACTGGAGGAGGAGTTCAAATCTAGGAGGGATCAGACAGATCGTCGGAGTCGATCACCTAGACAGATAGTACTAGGGGTTTCCTTTTATGGTTTCTTGGATGTATTTCTTTTCAGACTTGTAAAACTCCCTTATGTGATTAATGAAGTTCAGTTATTTTGTTTATATTATTGTATCTTACTCAAAATTCAATTTGTGCTTCATTAATTTGGTTGCTAGTCCAAGTTATCTATTATTCACCTCTAAGAGCACTTGAGTCACTTTTGGATCTGTGACTCAGAATGGTCCGTTATTGTTTCTGTGGTCGGGATTCCACTTGATATTGGGCTCTGATACCAATCTGTCACATCCACCCAGCCGGTACCCTATCTGGCATACCCGAGAATGTGATCCACAGTCCAAGGATCAAGCATCGAGGGACCATGCCTCCCAAATATGCAATGACACAATCATGAACAATAATAATCAAGGTAAAAGCAATAAATAATAGATATCATGAATAAGATAAGATCAATTAATCAGAGTGCGGAAATAGATAATACCAAATGTATAAGTGTAATCATCAGAATGAGAAAATGAGTGAAAGTCACTCTCTCAAGGCAGCGGAAAAGTAGAAAATCAAGTTAAGTTACAATCCCATGTTTAAAGAGTAATTCAAAGAAAGTTAATTACATATCCCAAATGTTTAACAATGATCTAGGGAAATGGGGCGCTAAGCAAGGGTTTCTTCTATCCTAATGATTATCTCTTCAGAAGTGTGGACGAAGAAAGCCCAGCACGGCCGCTCCCTCACCATAGTGGGGCTAACCCTATAACGTAAAATAATCCTCTTCGGCACCATAACTCTCGGATTTTCACCGTAGCTACCACCCGGAGGGTAGTATGAGGAATCAAAGTCCGTCTTGTAGAGTGTGCCATCAGAGTCTTCAATACCGTGGGGAAAATCTAACAACATTTGCACAAAAGGAATGAGTTCAAAAGAACTCAGCAAGGCAGTTATTCCATAATTTAAAATCATACAAATACAGATCATAACATAATGCATTGTGATATAAGACATATGATGCAAATATGCTTCTAACTCTATGAATGCTAGTCTCTATGGTAGACATGCTTTAAGCCATAGCACCATTCTTCTTTAAGTAAGTCTCAATCACTCAATACCGGGGGGAATTGGGTCCTGCATCCCTCTCGGACGAATCCATGGTTGGGGTTTCAGTCACCACTCTTTCACATCACCATTTGGTCTAAGTATTGGCGCATGTCAAGATAAAGCCTAGCCCAATGCAAGTCATCTACTCAGTCGTATCAAGTAAGATCCGGATACTTCCATTCCTCCCATCCCAGGATCCTTTCCAGTATCCTTCACACTAGAGTCACGGATATTACCCACCGGACTCATCAACCCTATTGGTCATCCACAAATAGTAGACGGGAAGCTCTCACGTCCTCTCATGGATATGACTCACCGATCTTCAAGTGCCCGTGAGCCCAAGTCTAGCTATTTGCAACCCTACCAATAAATGGCCCCTTTCGGGTATCTGTAGCATGGTTTATGTCCTCTCCCGGGTTGGTTACCGGTCTTGAGCGCCCATCAAACCATACACTACCACAGGTCGTTCGGTCTCAATGCCCTTCCGATTCGGGTTTGACACGACAAGGACAATCCTAGCCACACAATTAGACAATCCTATGTATGTCATCCAATAACTCGGGAAAGTGTCGATAGGCACCTTCGGAGAACATCCCATACTATTCCCTCCGATGCCCAAGGACAGAAGCATCAATAGGACACTCCCCAATCCCAAGTTATACTTAGGCAATCACATATTCAAGTCCATCATTTCTCATACATTCGATGCATCTTCATGATAAAAGTTAAGTCATAATATTGAAATGATCCATCATGAACACAAGTAACAAGAATAATAAATCATTATGACAAGAGAGTATGAAATCACATTACTGCAGTTCTAAAACATGTATAGCAGTCCTATAATAATCATAAGCCATTAAGAGACTCTGTTCATTAAGTATAAGTACTAAAACATAAGTTCATAGCCTATGTGTTTATGGAGATAACCATCCTTACCTTAGGTTGAGTTGATGATGAATCAAGAATTACCAAAGAATGATCCAAAAGTAGTGTTAAGACCCTAAACAAACATAAATAAGAAGTTAGAGAAGAAATCGGGAAGATCCGATGTCGAATGGGTCAAAACTGGCTGAGGTTGCTGTTAGCAACAAGTTTGGTCGATGGTCCTTGGTCGATGGCATCGACCAAAGAGGATCGACCAAAATGTCTTCGGGGCTGCATAATGGGTTTTGGGGATTTTGGTCCGAAATTGGTCTTCTGGGGTTTGGATCGATCCAGAACTTGGAGGGATGCTTAAGAACAGTATGAGGACACTACAAATCAAGGAATTAACATAATCTAATGGTCTAAATAGAAAGCCCCAAATTGAGCTACTAAGTTCAAGAGACAAGCATCATAGCATGGGTTGAAATTGATTGCATTGACATTGGGTAGGCATGCATTAGCTAAGGAAACTTATAGGAATTTTATTAGGACCATATACTAGTGATAAACATGCACATAGCACACTATATACTGCAGTTTTGTATAAGAAGGCATGATGTTAAGAAGAAAATCAAAGAATGTATATGCAAGGCTCGAAATGCGAGCATAGCATCAATGGGCAAGTGAGGGGATCATGGGTTAAGCAAGAGTGGACACTTGGAGTGATGGTTGCAAGGTTGCAGCACCATCTCCAAGGTCTCAACAGCAAAAGAGGGATAGAAAAGAATAGAATAGAGAGTGGAAGTGATGCATACCTTGTAGTTGTTGATGGAGACAAGGAACAATGATTAACAATGACTTTTGGTGGGATCTTCTTCACAAATGCCTAGGAGGTGCTTTGGGAAGCTCTCCCCACGTTCTTAGGAGTGATAATGATTGGAATAGGGCTCAAAATACGAGGCTAGTATAAATAGAATAGGGAATATTCCAAGAATCATTAACTTGTCTGTCTAGGAAACTTTGGTCGATGGTCCTTGGTCGATGGCATCTGTGACACCCAGCCCAAATCTAGCCCGAAGACCCGATCTGTTTTGGGTGAAGTCGGGTTTTGTTTAATGTTGACTTTGAAGTTTGACCGTGATTTCAGTTTTACTATCTTTGATAATCTTAGGAAGCCATGTCAGACCTTTCCCTTAGGATTGATCCAATGTCCCAAAATGAAGGAAGATGTCTTTGTGGGCCATCTCAGTAGAAGATATGGTGTTTGACCCAAAACCCATGGATATTGATGATGGTGTTTCCTTATGGAAACCTTACTTGATTTGGTGTTGAACTATTTATTTGTGAAGAAGAACTTGATTGATGGACCTAAAGCTTAGTTGGACCTGGTTTGAAGACATCCCTCCATACTAGGTAAGTAGTATGATGTGTTGAAAGAAGCCCATCCAAAAATATTGAAGTTAGGCCCATTAAATCCCAATTTTTGAATAAGCTGTCCGAGCAGTGGCATTTTGGTAAATATCTGTTTTGAAGATTTTCAAAAGCTTTATTTCCTTTAATTTCGTGGTAAACTATTCCCACCATGTTTCTAAACCTCTTGATAGTGTGGGATCGACCTTTGAACTTCCTCTTTGGCAACCAATCAACCAACAGGGTCAGTTTGGTCAGTTTGGTGAAATCCTAGTAAGTCTTAAACTCTTTGTGCTATTTAAAAGGGGGAACTCCATGTTTTTCACTCTCAATCTGCTTCTAAGCCTTGGGAGAACGTGGGAAGATCCCTAGAACCTCTCCTTCGAAGTCAAGGAAGATCCTCAAGCATCTCTTCAAATTTCTTCATCAATTTCTCTTCTAAAAGGTTAGTATTCAATTCGTTTCTTCTTTAATTCATTCTTTCTTCTCTACTTCTGATATTCTGATTTTGAGAAGGGTATTACACTGCTGTAATGACCTCTTTTTTAATTCTTTTAGCCCTAGAGTGAATCCCCCAATTCACTCTATGATCTTGAAGCCATATGGCGATGATCCTTGAATTTGATTCCACCAAAGCTCTTAATGATACTTTCCCTAATTTTCTATCTATCTTTATTATTGTGGGGAAGGTCTCATATTATTACCATGACCTTCCCTTGTGTCCTCATGATTGAGGAGTTGATCCCTGATATTCCTTGGACCATTGAAAACCAGAAGGGAGAGATTTTGAGGGGAAATTCTTGGGCAACTCTCATGAGAGGGTAACCAATTGGCAACCCTTTTATTTTCTATTAATTCTTTGGACTCTCCCCAAAACCTTTCTTGATTGTAAATTCTTTGCCCTAGGGTGAATCTTTATTCTCCCTAGTCTTTCCGTGGAATACACGGATTCTTGTTAGTAAATCCCTAATTGTATGATTTGAATTTCTTTCCTTTCACTTTAATTGAGAACCTTATTTTCTCTCATTAGTAGACCCTTCCTAATTCCATTATTTATTTTGAAATACTAATGAGATGTTCCTTTATCTATCTTGGGTTGTTTTTGTGAGAGTTAATTATGGGTAACTCTCATGGGAGGTAACCAACTCTCATGAGAGGTAACCATATCTGAGACCCTATTGTTCTTTTATCTGTTGAAAACTTCCCAACACTTTTTCCGATTGTGCATTCTTTGTTTCTCTTTCCCTTGGGTGAATCTTGATTCTTTGTTTCTCTTTCCCTTGGGTGATATTTGTGTTAACCTAAACTTGATCACTATATTTTCTTCATGATCCATGTTTAACCTAATTAGGATTTCTAATTATTCTTTCTTCGTTCTTGTTCTTGTTTGAGATCAGGAAAAAGATGATGCATCCTTGCAACATCTATTCCATGATCTCATTCTATTCTTTGAGATCTATGATCATCATCATGATCTGAACCCTAGCTAATAGATTCTTGAAACCTTAACCTTAATCCTTGAATGATCTTTCTGGAAACCTTTTGTAACCTTCCATGTGAGGGAAACCTCATGGGTAATATTTCTATTAACCTAAACTAGATTTCCTATGATTTCTTGTTATTTTCTTGATAACAATCATTCCCTCTCTTTCCGTGATCATAACCTTTTCATGAGCCATATGTTATGATGAAACCCTAACCCCTTTATTATTGACCTATTGAGATTGATTTTTCGGACTATGATCTCCCCCATGTCTTCATTTGGGTTAGGTTGTACTTGGTCTTCAACCCCATGAGCAAAGCACCCTTGTATAGCAATATACATGGGGGCGGTTGCTAGTGGCGGTCGATTGAACCAAGCGACCGCCTGGAGCGACCACCCAGTTCTGTTTTCGGGGTTTTGCCCTATTTTTCCCCCTGTTCATTATAAATAGCATCCCTCGCCCTATTAACGCATTATTATGTTCGGGATTGCTATTTTGGGCAATTAGGCGGCTGTGGAAATGTGCGGGATTCAGGTCTGAAGTGTTGTTAATGATATGAAACCTTTTCTCTTCTATTCTTGGTGATTCTGATTAAGGTAATGAATCTCCATCTGCAATTCTCTTCTTTTTAACCTCTAATTGATTTGAACCCATCCCCTTTTTGTTGGTGGTTATCTATTTGATTTGTTGTACTCCCTTTTCAATGTTCTTGATGAGATCCTGTCCAGAAACGAATCCCTGCATTTGTTTAATGGATGGATCCCATCAAGGGGAATGATTTGGGTAATAAATCTTGGTTAATTCTAGGGTTTCTTGTTACCCCTTTGTTCTAGACCTATTAAGCTTGAAATTCGGACTAAGATCATCCCAAAACGGATTGAAATCGGATGATAAAAAGTCTGATTTTCGGAGTTGGAAACTGTCTGAAACAGGGGCGGTCGCTTGTGGAGGTCGCTTAACTTAAGCAACCGCCACAAGTAACCGGCTGGTTTCCAGTGACTGTGTAGGTTTGATTTTTGAATTGTTTTGACTCTTGACTCTTATACATTCTTGTAACCCTATGCCTAGGTGTTCTCTGTTTCAAATAAAAGTCTTATAATAGTTTTTGGATTGCAAGTTAGAGGACTTCTACTAAATTACAGGTAAGGACATGCATTCTTATTTATATGCAATTACATATACATGATGATTCTGTTGTTCTATTTACTATTCTTTGATCATGTAACTTGCTGTAATTGTATAAAGCATGTGAATCTTATTGTACACTTGCTGTTTGTGGTATTCCTTGATGTACTTCATCTTTCATGATATTGCACAATTGTTCATGGTATGATAAATAGTGATTGTAGTGTAGTTGTGATGGAAGGGGCATTCCATTGGGATATCTTGGCTTGGGATATCAGAAGGCTGTGGAATGGGACACATGCCTGCTGATGTATCCAACACTATCATGATTACTTGATGACATACTTAGGGAGTCTAGAATTGCATGGCTAGGTACCCCACATGCTATTACCCTTTCGGCAGGGGAATTGAAGCCGGGTGACCCGTGACAATGGTGACGTGACTATGTTTCATCCAACAGCGGTAACCAGTCCGTGCGGAGACTCAATGGTCCACTGTTGGTCATGTAATGGTAGGGTTGCATATGTTAGGGTTGGGCTCATGGACGTCCAAGGAGCGTACCGGGTGTCGCGAGGAGTCATGAGAGCATCCGCCCCAATAATATGTGGATGACCCTAGGGTTAAGGAGTGGAGTCGAATAGAGGTAGCCAGTCTGTGAGGATTCACACTCCTAGGTTGCGAAGGATACTGAACCGAGGTCGTTGGTGCCATAGGGGAAGTATCTGGACTTCATATAGTATGTTACCATTATGACTTGCATTGGATTAGAAACCCCGACATGCGCCAGTACTCATTGCCAATGGTTGTGGTGAGAGAGTGTTGACTTAACCCCCAACCATGGTTTGAGAGCCAAGTGTGGACTTACCCCTTTGCCCAGGATCCCTACAGAGGTAACCAGTCCTTGCCGGATCAGAGTGATGAGACTTACCCAGAGGAGGGCTGGTGTATATCTTAAAGCATGTCAGCCATTAGAGACTTGCATAGTTAGATCTTAGTAGCATTCATATTTCTGCATATCATCCATATCATTTCATGTGTGCATTTGTGGATTGTATTGACATATATATGAGAATTGCTTGTTCCTTACTGAGTTCGTTGGAACTCATTCCTTTCATTGTATGTATTATATAAACTGTACAGATGGTTGCACAACGTCGGAAGTTGCAGATGATTCGTATGAAAGAGTCTTCTCGTATGAAGCTGATGTTGACACTGGCAGTGATACATGAACTTGCAGAGCATGAAGCCTCCTGAAGATGAAGATTATTTAGTTATTCTTTTTGCTTCCGCTGATCTCGATATTACATTTGATTCTTGATTCTTTCCTTTGATTCTTTCTTGGATATTTATTGGAGTATTTGGACTCCTGTAACCTTTTTATTAATTATTGTACTATTCTTGCTCTTGATTCATGTATTTGTATTTATTATTATTGATAGACTAAAACCATGGATCCTGTGACGGTTCGCACCCACGGGTTGTCGGGCGGTTAACCGGGCCTGGCGGGCGGGGTGTGACAGCATCGACCAAAGAGGATCGACCAAAATATAATTCAACAGAAAAACAGATTTAATTCAGCAACTTCGGACAAGGACTTGGAGGGCTATACAAGGTCAAATTGAATGGGGTTTTCTTCTACAATTCAATCAAGAAGTCTAGTTTCAGTGAATACCTTCGGATTGTGCATGGGAGTCCATTAGGTACTTCATCTAAATCATTCTTCTCCGATGCGCAGATTTTCACTAAACACCGACAATGTACTCTAGTAAGGGGTATCATCGTCAATGTCCATGGGCTCGGTCTCCGACTCATAATTATCAATCAAAAGGGTCCACAAGTCTCTTCTACCACCGCTTCGGGTCTTTGGACCTAAAAACAACAGTGGATCTGGGTTAGGGTCAGGGTTAGGATAGGGCTGGATTTTACAATAGTAGCTCTATAAAGTTGGTTGTTGCTCTGATTTGACTCATGTCCTTAATGTAACTTTATAACCTATCTTTAGGTGATCTCTGAGGTATACTGAGATTGTTGTGAGTGAGGTCTAACTGCACTTTATTAAGCTTTTACATATCTGTAGGTAAGGACACACTCTTATATATATGCAATGATATGCTCTATGTGAAATGTTTGATTTCTTACATGTATTGTTGTAGTAGTATGATTCAATGATTAGTACTCGAATATATACTATGATTAATGTTTATATGTATTTTCATTACTTTGGAATATAGAATGAATGGTTATGTAATAATGGTTGGTGATGTGATGTAATTGTGATGGAAGGGTATCCATACTGGGTATCCATTGCTTGGGATATTATAGGGTTGTGGTATGGGACACTACCTACTGATGCCCCCAACACTATCATGGTTGATGGATGACATACCTAAGAGTCTAGATTGCATGGCTAGGTACCCTCACACGCTACTACCCTTTCGGTAGGGAAATTGAATCTGAATGACCCGTGATAGTAGTGACGTGACTCTGTTTCATCCTATAGCGGTAGCCAATCCGTGTAGAGATTTAGTGGTCCACTATTGATCATGCATTGGTAGGGTTGCATATGTTAGGGTTTGGGCTCATGGACATCCAAGGAGCGGCCGGAGTCATGAGGGGTCATGAGAGCATCCGCCCCAACCATATGTGGATGACCATAGGGTTAGGGAATGGAGTCCAATAGCGGTAGCCAGTCTGTGAGGGTCTCATTCCTAGGTAGAGAAGGATATTGAACCGAGTTGGTTGGTGCCAGAGGGGAAGTATTTGGACTACATGTAATATGTTTTTGTATGACCTTCCATTGGATTAGAAACCTTGACATGCACCAATACTCATGCCAATGGTCATGGTGAGAGAGTGTGGACCTAAACCCCGGCCATGGTTGATTGACGAGGACTGAACCCCTTGCTCAGGATCCCAACCGAGGTAACTAGTCCGTGAGGGATCAGAGTGACTAGACCTACTCAGAGGAGGCCTAGTGTTACATCTTAAAGCTTTTCTGCCATATAGAGACTTGCATAGTTAGATTGTAGCTACATCCATATACTTGCATATCATTCTTTATATATGTGCTTACCTTGATACACTGTCGATATGTATGTGAGATGTGTTTCCTTACTGAGTTCGTTAGAATTCATTCCTTCTTGTGTGTTAAATTATTTATACAGATGGGAATACTGGATCAGGAGAAGTTCCGTATGATTGGAGTAACTCCTATGAAGAAGATGTGGCGGCATCAGTAGTTGACAGAGATGTATGTCATGAAGCCTCCTGCAGATGCATGGAGTGCGCTTTTAGCACCCATTGACGGCAGAAGGAGGCAAGTCGCTCGTCATTTGAGAGTCTTTGGAGCAAAGCTGGATAGCTCCCATCATTGCTAAAATTGAAGAAAAGACTTCAGCCCTCGAGAGATCTAAAAGAATTAAATTGAACTAGTTTTATTTTTGCTTCCGCTGAACTCGATAAATTTTGGACATGATTACTTTATTTCCTTTTTCTTGATTCATTCGTTTGGAATAATTTTGTAATACCTTTCATTTGATTATTTGAATTTATTATTTCTTTTGCTTATTATTGCTTGCATTTATTACTATTGATGATAAAACTGTGGATCCTGTGAAGGATCGCACCCACGGGTTATCGGGCGGGACCGATACCAGCGAGTGGGGTGTGACACAACCTCTATCATATGCAACCCTACCATGAATTACACATGATCTGTTTGTATCTCCTAATGGGATGGTTACCGACTATTGGATACCCACAACCTAGTACCATTGCCACGAGTCACTTAGCCTCAGTACGCATGCTGATAAGGTAACAACATGATAAAAATGAACCTAACCATCTAAACACTTAAAGCAATGCACATATGATCTATATGATATGTAAAAGTGCTAAGGGCAATGGGAAAACCCACAACCCAGGGGTAGATAATATTCATGGATGCAATATACCATCCATTCCCATCATAACATATGAAGTATGGATAATTGAAATGAAGTAGCATAGATAACATATCTAATGTAGATTCATAATGTTACGCATGATTGCATGCCCTACAACATTAGTCCACATATAAAAATACAAGCAAGACATGATAACATAAAGTGGAGCATGAATTAAATGCATGTATATACAATATTATATCCCTCACCTAACAAGTGATTATAGCTTCCCAAAGAATCCAAGAACTCCACAAATTATGTGCTAACAAGTGGTAAAAACCCTATTGAAAATATATATAGGAAGTTAAGTTCAAGTTGGAAAACCAAACTGAGCAACACACATGACCAATTGGTCAACCCAAATAGGGGAGGTCGGTTGCCCCCTCCGAGCGACCTCCCTTAGGTGTGGACATCACCTAGGTTCAATCTTGGTCTACTTTGATTCTCCGATTCTAGTGGGTTTTCAATCAAGGGCAGTGAGCTTGTCCCCAAACTATGTTCAACAACACTCAAATAATCCTCTTTCAAAACACCCCCAAGTCCTATTATTTATTAGAGTTAGGGTTTCCTTGAGATAACTTTGAGAAGAAAAATTCAACAACATGAAGAAATGGAGATCTCATGCGATGTGCTAGAATCAATTGGGGCTAATCAAGAGTACAAGATTCCCAACCAAATCTACAACTACCACATTATTCCCACCTACCAACATTAAATGTATCGAAGAAAAATGAATGGAAAGGTGAAAGAGGTAGTTGTTTACCTTAATGGCACCCACCAACGTTTGATTCGGTCTTTGACACGCAACATTCACCAAGTTTCTCACCAAATCCCAAGCTTCCACTCTTTTTAGAGCTCTTAACCTCCTAACACAATATTCAATTTGTTCATGAGGCAAGGAAACTACAAAAATAGGGCTTCCTAGGGTCAAAACCCCATTTTGCCCTTACTAAATTTGACCAACCTCCAAGGGGTGGAGGCCACTCAACCTACCAACCGCCTCGACAGCCTACCACCCCATAATCATGTAGAAATGTGATTTTTCATGTGGTTTGTCCATGATGCATGTCTAACCTTATAAAACAAGATGGGGGCTCTTATCTAGGCTTGAGGACCTTCCAACCTCGATTTCTGCGAGTGAGAAATCCACCTTCCAAGTCCATCTGGGTTTGACCTAGACCTTCTTTCAAAGTCCTTCAAGGTGATCGAATCACCATTTTCACCATCCAAACTCAAGGGTTCCGGTCACAATCCAAAGATCTTGATCTGGATGGCCCGTAGTTGTCTTTTACTAGAACTGTGGGCTCTTGGACTTGCTAGCTAGGTTTCAGGTTAGGATTCTAGGGGATTTCACATATAGGGCCTCAAAGAGTGTGTGAGTTAATCAATTGGACCTTGAAATAATGGAATTTCCCTTGCTTGGATTTTATTTACTTCTGAAGAAGTTTCAGCAATCACCCCCTCTTTATTTTATCCTCATCAACACACGATTTGGGTCTAAAGCACACTAAGGATGGAAATTTCAATGTCAAATATTCTTACTATAGTGTGCACTCTTCTCTTTTATTGCAAGGGAATCACACAACTTCTTCATCATCTACTTCACTTTGGGCAAGGATTTGGAGCATTACCACCATCCCTAAAACTAGGTTTCATTTGGAGGGCTGCTCATGAAGCTATCCCACATGCAAACAACTATTTGATTGGCATTGCATACCATACCTTTTATGTCTCATTTTTTTATTTGATGTGGAGTAAATAAATGCCAATTAGGGATGTGATGTTGTTATCTTTACTACCTGTTGCGTCTAGAACTTCTTTGAGGGCCGGATATTGAGATGACCGCCTTAAGAGCTCTCCAGCCAAGTTGGAATAACTGGGATGCCTGCACACATGAAGAAAGCAAGAGCGGTCCGACCAAGTTTTGGTCGGGGAACCGCCTCCGACGCCCAAGTCAGCCTAGGCAACAATAAGAGTTCTTGAGAGAGTTCTCAAGAACGTAATGAGTAATTGATCAGATGAGTTCTCGTCGTCCCTTTCTCCATGTAGGAGGTGGGTTTATATAGAAGTTACCTGGAGGCAGCGCTTCCTTGAGTTTCGGATCGACAGTTGAAGAGTGAGTGGAGTATCCTCGGAATAATGGCTCCTTCTTTGTCGCACCAGATAGAGCCGTTATCTGTTGACTCATCTCCCCAATTCTCGAAACGGCCTTACTGAGTAGTTATCTGTAACTAAGTCTCTTGACTTGGCCGTCTTCAACGTCTCTCTTGGACTTAGTCAAAATGGGCTTCTTGAGCTTATTCCGTGCATGTTCCCTGAAGGGGTGAATATGCTTCCTCCCAAGGGGGTTTTCTGCCTCTCAAGGGAGAACACTATTCCTCCCGAGTCTTCAGAATAATCATGTCCCGAGGGGGTTCTCTATGCTTCTCAAGGGAGAACACTATTCCTCCCGAGCATGCAGAAGACGCATGTCCCGAGGGGGTATGTGTTTTACTCCAGAAGGGATTCTCAGAATCCTCCTAAGAGGACTTTCCTTAAGAAAACTTCTCTATCCCGAGTGGGGGTGTACGTTCTTCTTGGGGGGTCCCTCAGGCTATATTTTCTCCACAACAGAGCCCCCCATTCCGTGCGATCGGTCTCCCAAGTGTATGGAATGCTTTTCTCACACCTCTTTGAAGGTTTTTTCTTTTGAAGAAATTCCAATGCATCGTCTTGAATGATAGCCATCATTTCTCTAAAGTCTCGTCGAGTCGAGAAGCCCCCAGCCGGGTTCTTCGAGAGATGCCATTGCCTCTATTAAGGGTGTCATGCTCTTCAAGCCGTTCCGCCCACTTGACCCTTGACTGTACCGAGCCTCTTGAAGAAGAAGAAACTAGAGATAGCTTCAAGAAGAAGACTTCAATAGTTCGGGAAACTCCAAAAATTGAGCGAGAAGCAAACATGGTTGAGGTGATCCTTCGTCCTCCCGAGAAACAAGATCGATCTCTTTTATTGTCTCTTGAAAAAAAAACTTGTTTTGCTTCCTTGCTTTCTGTAATATTTTGCAGAAAATTAGCTTGTAATCATCTCACAGACATCGAGGCATTAAGCTTTTATATCTCCCGATTATCTTCCCGATTCACTCCCCTAGCGGAATGCCTTAGAGGTAATTGATACGTTGAAAACCTTGATGCCTTATTTCTGGTTGTGAGATTTCTCCAGAGTGTTCTCCTTTTATATGTCCCAAGTGTAACACTTCTGTGTGGAATTTCTCTTATGTGACTCTTCCAAGTGCTTCATAGAAGCTCGTGAAGTTTTCCCCAATGTCCACCCGAGTGTGACGCCTCTAAGAGATCATCTTATAAAGCATTCTTTGGGCTTATGTGGTGAGATTCTCCCGACTAGCTACCCGAGTGAGTACCCGAGTGTGACGCCTCTAAGAGATCTTATCTTATGAAAGTCTTCCTTGAGCTTCATAAGAAGATATTGAGTTTCCTCCTGAATGGCTACCCGAGTGAGTACCCAAGTGTGACGCCTCTGAGAGATCATTTGATAAAGCCTTCCTTGGGCTTAGGTTGTTAGATTCTCCCGAATGGCTACCCGAGTGAGTACCCGAGTGTGACGCCTCTGAGAGATCATCTGATAAAGCCTTCTTTGGGCTTATGTTGTGAGATTTTCCCGAATGGCTACCCGAGTGGTTTCCCGAGTGTGACGCCTCTGAGAGATCTTATCTTATGAAAGTCTTCCTTGAGCTTCATAAGAAGATGTTGAGTTTCCTCCCGAATGGCTACTCGAGTGAGTACCCGAGTGTGACGCCTCTAAGAGATCATCTGATAAAGCCTTCTTTGGGCTTATGTAGTGAGATTCTCCCAACTGGCTACCCGAGTGTGACGCCTCTGAGAGATCTTATTTTATGAAAGTCTTCCTTGAGCATGCAGAAGACGCATGTCCCGAGGGGGTATGTGTTTTACTCCAGAAGGGATTCTCAGAATCCTCCTATGAGGACTTCCCTTAAGAAGACTTCTCTATCCCGAGTGGGGGTGTACGTGCGTCTCGGGGGGCCCCTTAGGCTATATTTTCTCCACAACACTACCATAAAGCGAGTCATTTTATCTCATTTTTATCATGGCAATTGGCATTATTTTTCACTTTGAGCATGCTAGGATATGTTGGAAATGTTCTCTTTTAAGGATAGAAAGCATAAACTTTATAGGTGACACTATATTTGATTGGATAGATTTCATTGAATTAAGGTTTCAAAGCTCTAATGACAAAAAGCTACTACATTCCATATGGAGTACACTCCGTTGGATTATTTCGAAGGATAGAAACGATGTACTGTTTAAGGGTAAGAGTCCCTCACTCCAAAAGTCCATGATGTTGTTGTCTAGGTTGATAAATTATTGTCATTTTTATTCACATCCCATAGGTACCAGCCTTAGAACTACTCTCTAACTCATCCCAGGTGAACCTGGGTTTTTTGGTGCATACAAGTATTTTTGTTGGAACGTTGGTACATAACCATCTTCCCAATTCAATTGAGCTCGCTAGGATTTTTTGATTTATACAAGTGGAGCATGGGAAGCCTCTACTAATCATGAAGCTTGAAGTTGCATTGTATGGGACCTGGACGGGACTTTTATGGTAGTAAAGATGGAGGTGAGCAGAGGAATTTCAATTGCCATGATGGAGATGAAGGCCATTAGGGATGTGGTGTTGTTATCTATTAGCTTATGCTCAAATTGTGTATAGGTTATTTCAGATTGTAAAGCTGCAATGTTGGCTCTAATGAGAAGCTCTCTTCATTGGATGGGCGAGTAGCAATATTTCCAATGAGATTCTTCAGTTGGTTTCTAGCTTTGGTTCTATTAGTTTTGTTTTTATTAATAGGTCTCAGAATAGTATGGCTGATTTTCTGGCTACAATAGCTAAAAGGTTTTCTCTCAGTAGAGTCTTGGTGTCAGTCCCCCACCCCTCTTTATGATAAATCCTTCATTCCTTGCCTTTGTTTGCTTGCTGAATGAAGTGACGTGGAAAAAAGTTGAAAAAAGTAAACTTTTTCATGAAATTCCAAAGTATGGCTTGTTTGGTTATCCATAAAGTGAAAAAGTTTGTAGACAAGCTTCTTCTAATGTGGCAAATTACTTTTCCTATCCCACCCATTTACAAAGTCCTACTAAATAGGTAAGACTTTGTAGAAAAATGATGAAAACAATAAAAGTGCTGACATACAATTGAAATTTTTTAGCAAAATCTTTTCATTTTACATTCGTCTACCTTACTTACTATATACGGGTCTCACATATTTATTTTTCCTACTTCTTTTCTTTCTATCTTGCAAATGCAAATACATAGTGCTTTTAAGACTTGAAAAATCTTTTTTTTTTAGTTAAAATAAAAATATTTCTTTGAAAAGAAGGAAAAAAAAGGCTCCCACCATTCTGCCATAAGTAAAACTGAAATTGCTTGAGCCATGTGCATTAAGTGTGCATAACAGTCAAGCGAGATTTCGGTTATCTCAACAGAGAATCTCCAATCTCAACCGAGATTTCAATTCAACAAATCAAAATGATTCACTTGATGGTACTGTTCAAGCAAAGTCCAATGACAACTTCAAGTTTTAGTTGAACTGCAAATTTACTACAAATTTACTAGAATAACATGGGGATGCCATTTTATTTTCATCATGTGGAAAGGTGCAAAGAGGCGCCTTATGGGTTTGATTTATTTGGGATTCTGAATCTTCTGTTTATCTTGACAGGTTGACGCCCAAAGTGCTGTAAGCGTGAAACTTAAGCTAACATAGTCGGGGGATCACAACGTCACTCTCAACCTTACGAATTCTCATCCGACCGAGAGCAGCAGAGAGATACAGCATCGGTGAGCCGGGAGTGTCGTTTCAGGCAAGAACCAGAAGTTTGCTATGGCTAATGTCGACTCAGAGATTAGCGGCAGATGGGTAGACCTGGACAAGCTGCTCACGAGGCCTGGCAACCTTGTCGGCCAAAATTTCGACCCAAGTCCTGACGTGCGTAAGCTTAAATCCTACGATCAGAGGTTTTGGCATTTTCACAAACAATTCATGTTCACTATTCCATTTTTTTCATAGAAAATCCCATTTATTGAAATTGAATCATCGGTGCTTCTTGATGATTGTTTGACCTTTTTCATGCTTTGTGGCAGTTAAGAAACGATCTGCGGCAGTATGTGAAGGTTTTAGTGGTGGGCGCAGGAGGGTTGGGCTGCGAGCTGCTGAAGGACTTGGCTTTATCGGGTTTCCAGAACCTCGAAGTCATAGACATGGACAGAATTGAGGTTTCCAATCTCAATCGTCAGTTCCTATTCAGGTCATCTGTTGCCTTGGTACTTCAGTAAAGCATTTTGCTTTTCTCCTTCTACTATCCTTCGGATTTATTTCTTTATCTTGTTTCGCTTGTGAGCATTACAAATTTCTAGATACCTGGCAGACATTTCAGCAATGGGGGTGCTAAACAACTTGCTTGGATATTGTGTCTCGCTTGTGTTGAGAGTTGCTTCTAGTATTGTTCTGGTCTCAGTTGTTTCATGTTAACCCAGTTGAACGTGGTGATTCCTTGTTTAACAGTGGAGGATAATCCTTCCTACTTATGCTTTATTTAAATAGTGGATACACGCTTCGGAAACAATTGATAAGATCACACCACATGAGCGTCAAAATTCCTAACATTCTACTCTAGTGTGGTTAATTGTCTTTTCAAATACTAAAATAAAATCTACCGGTTTGATATGATATTGTCTCAAAAGAGGAAAAAAAATAAAAATGAAAGAGACCTTGCAGTGCCAAGCATGGGTTTCAGCATTGTACATGAAGGCGTCACCTGAAAATGATAGAAGAGCATCTTCTCTTACATGATAGATTCATTTAGCTCCCAACCCCAAGGAAAGAAAAAAAATATTTTATAGAAGTAAATAAACGATTTTGAACCATTTTGTTGCCAGTTATACCCGAACTGAATTTTAAATCTACTTTTAGTCAGGTTGTGAAATTTTGAGCTGTTCTAATTAGCATTAGATATAACTAAACTCGGTCTCACTCTTGCTTTCTATCCATCTATCTATCTGTCTATCTGTCTGTCTATTTATGTATTTTATTAACCTAAGTTCTGTATTGTAGGCTTCAAGATGTTGGGAAGCCCAAAGCAGAGGTAGCAGCAAAGCGTGTTATGGAAAGAGTTATTGGAGTCAACATTGTTCCACATTTTTGCCGAATCCAAGATAAAGATCTTGCATTTTATAATGAATTCAATATTATTGCTCTTGGTCTTGATTCTATTGAGGCTCGGAGCTACATCAATGAGGTGGCTTGTAGTTTCTTAGGTGCGTCTTTTCTATTTCACTATGGTTATTTAGTATTCTAGTTTCCCTTGGTGCCTGACAATTATTTTTACTTCAGTTGATAGTTGTATTTCTAAATGTCTTATATTATTTTAATCATGCTTGTACATAGTAGATTGAAATATGATTTTTGACTTGGACAAAAAATACATTTTTCATTTTTTTGGGGGTGTAAGTTCTACAGGTTCCAAACAACAATTCAGAAAGTTGAGCAGTCTTAAATAACATATGCGTTCAAGCCTTATATCAAGGACCAAGGTACTGACAAGTGACAAATAGAAGATTTCAATATGTATCTGAGCTGCAGAAGGATAGCAGCACAATCAACAAGCTAATAAATTTAAGTTTGTGACACTTGTGGAATCTCAGATCTGATACAAGGTATAGTCATGAAATACCAAACTGCAGTGAGCACACAACAAGACAAATGTGGTTGGCAGAACACTGAAGATCAAAAAGAAAGAAAAAAAGGATTAAAATAGAATCCTAGAATAGCAATTAGATGACTCAAATTTAGTACTTAGAATTGTTTAGGATCATGGGTTAACATATCAAAACCTGGTGGTGCTCAATTGGCAGGGTGACAAGAAACATGATGCAAGTAGGCTATTTTAGATTGACCCAAACCCATCTAGGTATCCAAGTGTCCCTATCGACTTTTCAGAAGCTGATGGGATTTTAGGAAATTTACATATTTGGTGAACTTTTACTTAATTTTTTCTTTCAGTAGGATACATAGGGAAGTTATTTGACAGTTTCCTAGTTGCATATGTTTCTAGTTCTGTTTTTGGTTGTGTAGGCTTTCTTTCCTTTGTATCCTAATGCTGACCAAAGAATCAGAGAATCCAGAATGAATTGAGTTTGTGATCCCTTTCTCCGCCTGCGACCTCATTCTTTCCAAATTTCCTTTCTTCTTTCATCTTGACCTCCACCAATGTGGTGGAGCCAAAGGGTCCATCTTCTTCCCCATCAACTTCTTGCACTCCTTTGTTTGATGAGTACTCTAGCTACCTCTACTTTACTATCCTCATTACTGCAACATTGCTGCAGCCTTTAATCTCTCCATCTTCTGAACCACAATAGGAAAAAGGAGAAAGGGAAACATAAACTAATAATTCTAGAAAAATCTTGGCAATCACTTCCTCTAAGCCAGTTGTCAAGTTAGGACCCATGCTATAGTTGTAAAGGATCACCAAATCTTCCAATATCCCTCTCCCAGAATGGCAGCAACCTACTCCTAAATCCCTCCATGCTCTAGCCAGAATGGAACCCACAAATCTGGAAAGAATCTTCTTCAGCTATGCTCCACTCAGCTGGCCATGGCACCCACTAGAACTGAATAAAATATCTTCCTTTAAGCTGGCTAGATGGGTTTTTTTGACAGAAAACTGGCTGGACCGGTGGGCCTAAATATATGCATCTCATGGGCATGCCTAGAAGTTAATTCAGGGCCTATTACTGCATCACCTTATAATTCTACTTTTATGTCTGAGGTTAGTCCTTTTTTGTAGTAATATTTCCTCCAATCTTCTTTAGTAGTTTATGATCATCTAGTGCTGCTTTATAGTCAAGAAGTCAGTATGAGGTATATACATGTCTCAACATACTCATGTTTATTGTAATTGACATTTTGGAATAAATAGAACTTCCTAACTGATGCTACAATGTGTTGTTTGAATTGATTAGAAATCGAACATTTATTTCTATTTTAGGCCATTTTCTGGTATGTCCATGGCCCTATGTGTAGGAAACATTTTATTGTGTATATATATATGCCTTTTGCTTGAAGGTTTTTCTGTTGTTAAAGTATTTGGGTTATGTGTCCTTTCCTTTATAGAGTATGACTCTGAAGACAACCCTTGTGAAGAAACAATCAAACCTATGGTAGATGGTGGTACTGAAGGCTTCAAGGGCCATGCTAGGGTTATCTTACCAGGAGTCACCCCATGCTTTGAGTGTACCATCTGGCTTTTCCCCCCTCAAGTAAAGTTTCCACTGTGCACACTGGCAGAAACCCCTAGAACTGCTGCTCATTGCATTGAATATGCTCACCTAATAAAATGGGATGAGGTAATTTGAAGCCTTTGATGCTGGGCTTTTATTTATTTATTTGTTTTTTGTTTGGGGGGGTGGGATGGGAGGAGACATTGTTTTGGGAACCTTTGATGTTGACTTCCCAATTTGATACTTTATTTCACATACAGGTGCATGGAGGAAAAGCGTTTGATGAAGATAACCCAGAACATATGCAGTGGGTTTACTCAGAGGTTGTTGACTTTCAATTTCTATTTTTGTTTTCAATGTGGGAGCCGGGATGGTATTTGGTTATATTTTCTTTGTAGTCCTCTTACTTGCACTTAAACAATTGTACTTCACAGGCTGTGAAAAGGGCTGAACTTTTTGGCATTCCAGGGGTTACGTATACACTGACTCAGGTAAACAATTCTCTGGGAAATTTTGTAATTCAGGACTTTTCTTTCTCTTATCTATTGAAATTTGATTTGGCTTCCAAGTTATTAATGTTAGTTTTTCAGAAAGGTATCTATATTCCAAGTTATTAATGTTAGTTTTTCAGAAAGGTATCTGGATTGAAATTTTTGTACCTTGAATATCCTAATATCAGTTGGAAACTTGTTTTGTATACAAAAAACTTGAAAACAAGTATCTGTTAGATGTTTTTAATGACCTTATATTATCTTGTTTTGTATTTTACATAAATCTATTGCTTCTTTATGGGAGGACTTTTGTTTAGTTTAACTTTCAACTGCTTTTATGTACATGCTAAGGTACCTTAGTCCTTTTCAGTAATGCAATCTTTTCCCATGTTGGGCCGCTGCATACATAAGTTAGCTTGTCTCTGTTGCGTAACAGGGCGTTGTGAAGAACATTATACCGGCCATTGCCTCTACAAATGCAATTATATCAGCTGCATGTGCACTGGAAACCCTGAAGATTGCATCAGGATGCAGCAAAACACTATCCAATTATCTTTCGTGCGTCTGATTCCCCTTGTATTTCTGCTAAGCTTTACCTTATAGAAGATTCATATCTTGGATATTTGAAATTTTGAATTGCTATTGTGTTGGCACAAAGTATTGCACTGTTAATACTTTTAACTATTTCTTATGGTTACATTTTAGGCAGTAAAGTATGACCTATCAATTATCTCATAGAACTGAAAAGCTTAAATATGTGGAGTCATTTTTTCTTAGAAGCTACATAAATAGCCAATAGATTGGAGTTTAGCGGGTCAGTAATATTGGAGTGTCAAATCTGCAAAGCTCTAATAGTCTTGAGCGTCAGTTGGAGCACACCTTATGTAATACCTAGATAAGTTTAGATGACAAAAGACACTCTTTGAATAAGCTGCTATTATTTATCATTCTTTGTTTCTGTGGTTGCTACCCACGGATGAAGCATTTATTTTTTTGTTAGGGTGTAGACTGTAGAAGGAACATGTCTATTTTGAGTGATATACTGTGGAGACACGAGGAGAAAAGGAGGTAAGGTGGGCTCTGTACTTACTGTAAAAGCATTAAAGATGGGTTAAATGAAGTTTGTGCTGTTCAATTTATCTTGTTAAGGTGGTTATTTTGACGTTTGGGTGGGGTTGGGGGAGGAGGGTGTCTTACGAAGTAGCTGTGAACAGATCTCTAGTTGACACCAGTATGTTAGGTGACCTAAAGCATTGGAGGGGATGCAAGGTAACAGTAAAATAACAGGATAATTAGTTAGGATTTGTTACACTTCCACCTTCAGTTTTTGGAAACTCCTATCCATCTCCACCTCCCCAAGGAAAAAATGCCCTTGTGTCGGTACAGATTGTAGCCCCACGGTGGGCAAGAAATTGGGCCAAAAAAAAATAATTCGAAAACCCAAATTTCCTTACCCATTTGAGCTGGTTCTACTCAAAGAGATTTTAGTGTTGTCCCTCATTCAATTGAAGCTACATCACAAATCCATTTGGGTTATGTAGACTGATAAACCGGGTCCAATTAAGGTTTGGGGGTTTACTAGGGTGTCTTTGTTTTATTAGTCGGGATTATCTGAAACTGGGTCTATTAGGAGTTTTGAGTGTTCATTGTCTCCTATTGCTATTGTTGTAGTCTTAGGGTTGATTTTTGTTTAGCTGGTGAAAAATCTATTTAGAATGCTTTGGTTGCATAATTCCATGAATTTGAATTCTGTGGACTCATGATTCCAAATTTTAGTAACTCTGTGGTTACTTTTGTTAAGTAATTCTCAACAGAACCAAGAATCACGTGGAGTTGTGAATTTTGCCTAATAATTGAAATTGTTTGGATTTCATGGTATGAGGTTAAATTCATGGATCCTCCAAATTGAGTCTGGCTATAGAAACGCTTGACGCATCACTCACGTAATCATTGGATTTCATAGTATGAGGTTAAATCCATGGAATCCTCCAAATTAAGTCTGCCTATAGAAACCCTTGATTCATGTAAGTATGGAAACCAAACAGTTAATTCTCAATGAACTATGATCCTGTTGTCATAGATTCCATGGATCTGAAATCGGATTCAATGCAAACTTAGTAGGAATTAGGTAACCAAACACACTATTAGAAATTTATTTAGGATTTTATTTCGTTTATCAATCCTTAACACCTCCCCCCCCCCCCCAAAAAAAAAAAAAAAAAAGCGCACACACGCACACATTCTTTTTCTCCTTGCTTTAAAGTACGAATTTGTAAGTTGTGACCACATCTTCTCCCTTGTTCTTCTGTTCTTCAATTCTTCTCCTTGACCCTTGTCTGGCCCAAATTCTGGGCACTAGTAAGGGAGATATCAGTGTCTCTTGCATCTGTCCCTACTAGCCTAAAACCTTGGGGTTTATGCTTTCCCTAGGACAAAATTACCTGTGGATTCCTGTCCACAACACTTGGGGTAATAGTGAGCTGTTAATCTAACCTCAGATTGAACTTGACCTCCACCAGCATTAGTTGTGACCTCAAATTCTTCTTTCCTGCTCCGTGCTTGGGCTGATAATGATGTATATCCAAGAGCTACCTTCAATCTCGACTGATCCCTGATATTTCGAAGTCAGTTGAGAACACACAGAGGAGTAATCTCTTTTTAACTGCAGCTTTTTCCATTTTTCTGGGTTAGTTGTAAGACAGTTGTGATTCAAGCCATTTTACCTTATTGTTTCCAGCGTTGTCCCTTCTGTCTTCCTGTAACCCATCGCATCCTTAGTTGTTCTTCCCTACCTAGTTATCTCTTTATGTATGATTGAACTTCTATCCTATTCAACCCACTTTTCTCTCGTAAAAGTTGATGATGCCCCTTCCACAATTCCCTTTGTTCCTCTATATATTTCTCCACTTTCCATTATTACCATCTTCCATTATTCCTCTATGTTCCTTTACTTTGGGTTTCAAGATTATCCTTTTAATTACAAATTTGTTCCTCCAATGTTGCTTTCCTTTCCCTTTCTACTGTTAACGAGTTTCATTTGGTTGCGGCGTTGTGCAACTGTGTTCCATTATATTTTCATTTAGTTATCATTTTGCCATTGTTCTTATAAAACTTTCACATGTTTATAGTCTTGCCATCTATGTTCTTGAGTTATCTAACGCTTAGGTTGGCCCATAGGTAATCTAAGTAGGGTTTAGGGACCTTGTATCCACATCAAACGGAGTGATTTGGAGCTTTATAGTGACTAATGAAGAATTTATGATAATTTTTTTTTTCTTTCTATATAGAATTAGTGATTGAAAGAAAACTTTACATTTTTTCTGATATGGTTTCTTAGTTCTCATGTATAGATGATCAATTGGGTAACTTACTTTTACATCTAAGCTTTTTTCGTTCTATTGGAAGAGTTGGAGAAATCCTGAGTTATGTCAATGTGACATAATAGTTATGAATGAGCAATTGATCATCCATCTTAACATCCTCATTTCAGTTACACTGAGTTTATCTATATGATTCTTTTTAACAGCTCAACACTCTGTACCATATATCATAAGTTCGACCAGCTATGATGTACGATGCAGAGTGTTGGGCTGTTAAAAAGAATCATATAGATAAACTCAGTGTAGCAGAAATGAGGATGCTAAGATGGATGAGTGGCAAAACTAGGATGGATAAGATAAGAAATGAGCATATTAGAGTTGGTCTGGGAGTTGCTCCCATAAGTGATAAGCTTCGAGAAAGTCATTTGAGGTGGCACGACCACGTTCAACAGAGACCTATAAATGCCCCTGTACGGAGAAGTCATATAATCCATATTGAAGGAACTAGAAGAGCTAGGGGTAGACCTAAGATAACCTTAAGAGAAGTGGTGAGAAAAGATATGTATAGCTTAGGCCTTGTATCTAGCATGGCCTCGAACAGAACTGATTGGAGGGCAAGAATCCATGTAGCCGACCCCATTTAGTTGGGACAAGGCTTATTGTTGTTGTTGTTGTTGTAGTTATGAATGAGCAAGTACAATGATACTCGATGGGAGACTAAAAAACATAGCCAATAAAGACTCTTTAATAGACCAAACTACCCTCTGGGCTTAACTTATGACTTACAACACTCCCCTTCAAGTTTGTGCATAGATATCTATCATGCCCAACTTGCTAACAGTACTACTAAATAACTTGACACCCAAACTTTTGTGAATACATTAGCATGCTAGTTGTCAAAGGTAATAAAAGAAATTTGAACCATCCAGACTCAACCTTTTCTTTAATGAAATGCCTATCTATTTCCACATGTTTGTTCCTATCATGCTGAACTGGATTATGGGCAATGTTGATGGCTGATTAGCTGTCAGAATACTGTTGGAAGTATGATTGAGGTTTCCTAATTGGAGTAGACTCCTCTTTTAGTTATATCTTTTGTTTTCTTATATTCTTTATATTGGTTTCATATGTTATGTTGGACTAGGTTTCCTAATATCTAGGATTGGTTTTTCTATTCTATTTGCTTTGTATTTATTTGCTTATCCTACTTATATTATACTCAGATTATAACTATAAATACCCCATTGGGGCCCATGAAGGAAGAATCCCTTCTGAGCAATAATTTCTTCAAATTCCAACATGACATCAGTGCCTAATTTCGAATAGGGAAGAGAGAGGGAATTAGAGGAATCAAGGCTCTCTTTTCTCGTTGTCGTTGCCGCTACCACTCCATCGCTACCGCTACCACTACTCCACAATCACCGTCCCCAACTTGACTTCTTACCACTGCCATCTTCAAACTTGCGCCACTTGTTGCTCTTTCAACCTCCTGCAACTTCTTCAACCTTTGCCACCTGCAATTTTTTTCTACCAAAAACCGTACCTGGAATTCACCTTCTTCTTCTTACTAGCTGACTTGCCAATCCACTTTTTTTAGGCATCGCTAGACTTGAAACTACCATCGCATATCCATCCGCCATCGCTCACAATTCCAGCATCATTGCAAGGTCCCTGCACCTCATCCTTTCTGCCTTCGGTTCTCTTCTTTCTAAACCTACAAGAAGAACAGAGAAAGCTGAACCGATGAACCCATCGACCCAACCCAACTTGAACCCTTAAGTCCTATGATTTCTCTTTTTTGCCTTATAAGCTCTTTTATTAACCTGAAATAACACATTAGCCCCTCAAATTCTGTTTTTCCCCTTCCTTCTAGGGAGTTATTTTGTAAGTTTGAATATCTCTAGGGGGATTTATTGAGAATTCGAATATTAACAAGGATTTAATTGTGAATTCCCATATTCTAGGGATCTAATTGTGAATTCTCATATTTACAGGGGTTTAATTGTGATTTTCCATATTTCTAGGGTTCCTTTTGTGAATTTCCATATATTTAGGGTTCTGTCTATGTTTCTCATATATCGAGGGGTCTCTTTCGTAAATTAAAAAAAAATTGTTAGGAAAAAAAAATGAGAGAGTGTTAGTTGGACCTTTCAGATTTTGTCCAATTCTCTAGATTTGTTCCAAGAATTTTCATGCTACTTTCATCTTACCATTACAATTTCTTCCTTTCCAAATTTGCTCATTGGCTTGAATTTTGTCTTCTAAGAATTCTCCTAATTACATTTGGGCCATTATCTTACCTCGGTGGACCATGACATATATCATTTAGGGATTTCCTTTGTCATTGTTTTACCCGCGTGTAAAGCTACATGTGAGGGGGAGATTGAAGATGTCTACAATTCAATGTTTATTTCAAGAGTGTTGTCTACATTTTTTAGGTCATTGTTCGAATGCCTTTCTTTCAGACTTCTTAGTGCAGAATTTGATCTCTGTCACTTTCAGACTTCTTTATGCAAAATTTGATATCTGTTACCTTGAAAAATTTGTCCCTTACCTTAGCAATCTTCCACTTTAGAGATCTAACATTGCTATGGATCTGACTTTTTTGTCCTGTACAGAACCTAATCCCTATTACCCTAGAGATTTGCCCCTTACCTTGACATCTTCCACTTTAGAGATCTAATCTTGCTGAAGATTTGCATTTGACCTTTGCAGAACTTGTTCTCTATTACCCTTGGAGATTGTCGTTTATCTTGACAAATTTTCCCTTACCTTTGGAGATTGTCCCTTTACTTGGCAAATTTTCCCTTTAGAGATCTAACATTGCTACAAATTAAAAGTTTCACTTTTCCTGCTGTATCCTAGCAGTTGTTACCCCCCAAAAATTTTTTTCCTCAGATTTGCACAGAAATTTGGTCTTCTCAACATTTGAAGATTCTACCTTTTTCTTGGGTGTTCTTCCTCGGAGACTTAAAGTTGCGGTAGAGATGAGGACAAAGCAAGTGGAAGTCTACAAGGCAGATGCAATCTATAAGCTATTAATGTTTGAAGATCAAGTTGCAGATGTTTATCTGGATAGATGTTTTATACTATTTTGGCCAAGTTGGGCATGTATGATATCCATGCCTCAACTTGAGGGGGGAGTGTTGGAAGTATGATTGACGTTTCCTAATTGGAGTAGACTCTTCTTTTAGTTATATCTTTTGTTTTCTTATATTCTTTATATTTGTTTCATATTTTGTGTTAGACTAGGTTTCCTAATATCTAGGATTGGTTTTTCTATTATATTTGCTTTGTATTTCCTTGTCTTACTCAGATTGTACTATAAATACGCCATTGGGGCCTATGAATGAAGAATACCTTCTGAGTAATAATTTCTTCAAATTCCAACAAATACAACCTTATAGGACCTTCCAGATCTGCTCCAAGTTCTTGAAGAAGACCCTTCAACCATAACACTTCACGAATACCTTGAGCTAAGGCTTTAAATGTTGCTTTAGCACTTTGATTTAGCCACTACAACCTGTTTTTTGCTTCTCCAATACACCAAGTTGCCCCCACATAAGCACAATAGGTAGAGGTAGACTTCTTGTCATTCAGACATCCAACCCAATCTGCATCAGTGTATGCTTCAACTCTAAGATGTCCCTGAGAAGAGATTATGATACCTTTCCCTGGATATGCCTTCAAATACCTCAAGATATGATATACTGCATTAAGATGTGAAGAATAAGGATCATGCACGTACTGACTAACAAGGTTGACTACAAAAGTGATATATAGCCTAGTATGTGACAAATAAATCAACTTCCCAACTAATTTTTGGTAGGTTGTTTTGTCAACTGGTTCTCCTTCCTTAGCTTTCAAGTGTTGATTAGGCTCCACTAAAGTCTCTGCAGGTCTACACCCTAGTATTCCAATATCTTCTAATAGGTCCAAGGTGTACTTTCTTTAAGAGAGCGAGACACCATTAGCAAAGTAGGCCAACTCTAACCCGAGAAAGTACTTGAGTCTGCCCATATCTTTTATCTCATACTCTATCCCCAAGAAAGTCTTGAAGGCTGTAATTTCCTCCTCACAGCTTCCTGTGATGACAATATCATCTACATATACACGGAGTACTGTAATATGAGATCCATCCCGCTGGATAAACAGGGTATGGTCTGCGTTACTTTGCTTGTAGCCATAGGAGATTATTGCCTTGTGAAATCTTCTAAACCATGCCCTAGGAGACTGCTTTAGACCATATAGAGTTCTTCTTAGTTTGCACACCTTCTTATGGGTCTTTGAACTAGAATAACCAGGGGGCACATCCATATATACTTCTTCCTGTAGCTCTCCATGTAGGAAAGCATTCTTCACATCTAATTGTTGAAGACTCCACCCATGGTTTACAACATATGAAAGAACAACGTGAATAATATTCATCTTAGCAACATAAGCAAATGTCTCCTGGTAGTCAATGCGATGGGTTTGAGTAAAGCCCTTGGCTACCAATCTTGCCTTATTTCTCTAATGGTCCTATCTGCTTTGTGTTTTATTACAAGCACCCATTTGCACCCATTAATCTTCTTCCTTGCAAGCAAGGATACCAAATTCCATATCTTATTTTTTCCCCCAGGGCTTGCATTTCCTTATCCATAACTTTCTTTCAGTTTGAGTGAGACCCTGCCTCCTGCCATGAGTTAGGGATAAAGGTGGAAGACAGAGTAAATAAAGCTTTGAAATACTAGGGATAGAGAATCATATGACACATGGTTAGAAATGGGGTGTTTAGTACAAGTACGTGGTTGTTTTCTTAATGCAATTGGCAAATTAAGATTAGAGACAGACTCACCAAGAGAATGGTTGCTTCAGGACTAGGATCTGGTGCTTCTAATTGCCATGGCTCGGAGGAGGGCTTTTGCTTCGTTTGGTAGGTCTTTAGAGGAGGTCTAAATGCGCCCTGCACATCATTCCCCTGAGGAGTTCTAGACTCCCTTTGCACATCATCCACCAATTGTTCTTGTCCAGTCACTCCATCTTCTAATGGAAAATCTGCCAAAGGAAACTCAACAATAGGAACTTCAGGAGGAATCTCAAGGAACAGTGGAGCTTCTTCACTAAGACTATCCCCCTGTAGAAGATGAGAAAAAAAAAGAGGACCTATTCTTGGAAAACAACATCCATAGACACAAAAAATCTACGAGATCTAGGATGGTAACATTTATAACCTTTTTGTGCTGGGGGATAGTCCAAGAATATAAATGGTAACCCTCTATGATCAAGCTTACCATAATTATGATGGTTGTGAACAAATGCAAAACATCCAAATACCTTAGGGGGTACAGGATAATTGGTTGTACTTAAGAGAACTTCAAGAGGACAGTGCTGGTCTAAGACTAGTGAAGGCATCCTATTAATGAGATAGGTGGCAGTTTGAGCTGCATCACCCTATAATCGAGGTGACACATGTATAGTAAACACAAGGGACCGAGCCACCTCCAAGAAATGCCTATTCTTGCGTTACTGTGACCCCATTTTGAGGAGATGTATCAACATAACTGGTTTGATGGATAATCCCATGATCAAAATAGTATGAGGGAAACTACCACCTAAATACTTTGTCCCATTATCTGTCCGAAGGATTTTAATGACAGCCCTAAACTAGGTGTTAACCATATTGTGGAAATTTTGGAAAGAAGAAAACACATCACCTTTTTTATGTAAGAGATAAAACCTAATTAGTGCAGGTGCAACAATCAATGAATGTAACAAACCAACAATGGCCAAAAATAGATACAGTCCGAGAAGGACCCCACACATCAGAATAAATAACAGAAAATAGAACTTTATTTTTGTTATTTGAAGTGGGATAAATATGTTTTGTTTGCTTAGCCAAAATATAAGCATCACAACAAAAATCATTCAACGTAAACTTTTTAACCAAATCAGGAAATAGTCTTAGACAAGACTGAGAATGGAATGTGGCCAAGACGATTATGCCACTGTAACAAAGACACTAATGCAGGAGAGGATGATGCAAAAACTGTAGAAAGAGCAGATGGAGAACTAGAACCGTTCAATAGGTAGAGCCCCTCCTTCTATTTACCACTTCTAATCGTACGCCCTGTCTCCAGGTCTTGAAAAACACAGTAAAATGGAAAGAATGTCATTTTGCAGTTCATATCACAAGTTAGGCTACTAATGGATAATGGTTTAGCTGAAAAGTTAGGAACATGCAAAACAGAGGAAATGGTGAGGTTAGGTGAATAGATGATGGAACCCTTTCCAAAAATAGGGAATAGGGATCCATCAGTTGTTCGAACATTCTGAGCAAGTGGAATGGAAGAATGAGTGGTGGAATAAAGAAGTTGAGCCTATCATGCGGTCGGTTGTCCCATAGTCAATTATCCAGGAGGGATAAATAGAATTGACACTATGGAAAATACGTGGAGGAGGCTGGAAACCAAAGGTAGAGGCAACGACAAATGCAACACTCGCACTGGGAGTTTACCCAAAAGAGGATCCATCAAGTCTGGTCATCAGCAAATGAAAAAGATTCTTGATCTCGTCTGTGGAAATAGGTGCTGGAGTATTCTGGATATCTGGAATAGCCTAATTTGCAGATGTAGGATTGCTGTCCCTACTGCCACTCTTACCTCCTCCATGGGAACTTGCTGGATGTCCATGTAATTTTAGGGCTGCAACTGGGCCGGGCTGTTGCAATCCCAAGCCCAGCCCTATATAGTATAACTTGAGCCCATTCCCGCCCTGGCCCTAGTTCAGGGCCAATGATTATTGTCCCTGGCCCTAAGCCCTACAGGGCCAAGCCAAGCCCATTCCCGCCCTAATTGGCCCTAATTGGGATGGGTCGGGATGGGTTGGCCATGATTGGCCCTGATTGGCCCTGATTAGCCCTGATTGGCCCCTGTCCCTGGCCCTAATTGGCCCTGTCACTGGCCCTAATTGGCCCTATCCCTAGCCTTGATTGGCCCTGTCCCTGGCCCTGATTGGCCCTGATTGGCCCTGATTAGCCCAGGCCCTAATTGGCCTTGTCCCTAGCTTTAATTGGCCATATCTTTGGTCGTAAATATCAAATGTAAGACAGGTAGTAATTAAAATACATATTAAAGTAAATAAATACTTAAATTCCAAACTCAGTTCTGGAAAATAAAACAGTAAAGATGTCAACAAATAATCCAAAACTTATATTCAATATGTATTTAACTACTTATACCCATTTAGATTTTAGAGAAATAGAGAAATCCAAATTTCTAGGGTTTTTTAATTTGCCATTCAATCTCTCTCTCTCTCTCTCTCTCTCTCTCTCTCTCTCTCTCTCTCTCTCTCTCTCTCTCTCTCTCTCTCTCTCTTATTCTATTTTTTTCCTTTGGTTTTTCTCCAGGAGCAAAGAGTTAAAATTATTCATGAAATAGAATAAGTAGAGAGAAGAATTGTAATTAAATTTAGGCATATTTGAAAGTCAAGTCAATTATAGAGAATGTCACACAAACTCTTTTTGTAAACTTAGAAACATCAGAGATTCAGAATTCAAAAGGAATCTGATAAATGAAAATTTTATCTTCAAAGTCAAGAACTTAAGCCGTAGGTAGGTATGTTTTCATTCACAACTATTCAATAAATTGATATCTTTATTCAATACAAAAAAATCATATTCAAAACCTTGTTAACAAGTAAATCGACGATAATTTAGTATTCAACAAAAAAAAAAGTATTTTTTTCATAGTAAAGAAAATGATGTTTTAGTTACAAACATAGCTATATGTTTTTAATAAATTTTTTTGAAATATCACAGTAGATTTGTTAGATATTCATGATGAGAAGTTGGGGTATAGATTTGTTAGATATTAATTCTTTATGTAATAGTTTTTATTATTTATAATATATTATCTTGCCTTAGTCAAAAAACAAAATCAAAATTTTATTGAACTAAAATGACTTTGTTGGAAAAATAAAAATTACCTTAAAAATAATATAAAAAGTGAATTTATAGTCTAATATGATCAAAGTGACTAAATGTCAAAATCAAGACTCATATCGATGTTAGTATGAAGATCAGAGTAAAAATCTAGTATTGTAGTACATGATCATCGTCAAATTAATATTAAGATTAGGCCAAAATCAGGGTCAGGATCAAGGCCAAAATCATATAGATGCTTATTACATTGGTTATGAGGTTATTATTTATTTTTATTAATTTTCTACAAAACATGATCATGTTTCTAAAATTTGACACGTGTCAAGTATCCACCTATATGTATTACAATTAATTCCTCTCCATGTGGGTGGAGGGTCCAGAGTCTTTAGACTGAAATCAGGGCCAGGATCAGGGCTAATATCAGGGTCAAGATCAGGGCCAGGATTAGGGCCAAAATTAGGGCCGTAATCAAGGCCAAAATCGGGGCCCGAGTCGGGGTCAAGATCGGGGTCAAAATCGGGGCCCGGGTCGGGGCAAGATCGGGGCCTAGGTCGGGGCCTAGGTCGGGGCCAAAATCAGGGCCAAGATCAGGGCCAAAATCGTCAGGGCCAAAAATCAGGGACGGGCCGAGATGGGCTGGGCGGGCCAGAGAGTAATCCCAGGCCCGCCCTTGGCCCTAGTTCAGGGCCAGAATATTTTGGCCCTAACCCGCCCTTAGGGCCAAAATCTTTAGCCCAAGCCCTATTCGGGCTCAGGGCGGGCTTAGGGTGGGTCAGGGCCGCCAGGGCCAAACTTGCACCCCTATGTAATTTGCAACATTTTTCCTTTGTATGGCTTTCCTTCCCACAATACTCGCACTTGACAAGAGGTCGAGAGTCACCAAAACTAGGCTTAGGATTACCAGGATCAACAACTAATGCAGATGTATCAGGAGTTTGTGTATGCACCATAGCTATCCGCCGACTGTCCTTTGTATCCACCATGGCATAGGCTTGCTCTAGAGAGGGAAAGGGCTCACAGGAAAGGATTGTGTGCCCAAGTTTGATCATACTCCATGTTTAGTTATGCCAACAAATCATAAACTCGAAGCTTGTCCTCCCACTTTTGGTAAGCAATAGCATCTTCACCATTCTTTGGTGTAAATTTTCTATAGAAATCTAAGGTCTGACAATATTCTAGAAGTGTATTATAATGCTGAGAGAGAGTAGGTCTTTTTATTTCAACTGATGAATCTTCTGTCTGATTTTAAAGCATTGTGCATCATTGCCTATTCTGAAGTATGTATTTTGAGTGTCCTTCCAAATAGTAGCAGCATCTGGGAGAAGGAGATAACTCTTTGCTATGCTTGGTTCAATGGAATTAAGAAGAAATTCCGTGACTAACATTCATCTAGTACACCACTTGGTAAATTGCGGACCAGGAGAGGAAGGCTCGATAGAGGTTCCATCAAAATGGCCAGTAAGACCATGAGCACCAACTGCAAGAGAAACAAAACGAGACCACCGTAGATAATTGGTCCCATTCAGTTTGACAGTACTTATCTAAAGCAGAGAAAACTCATGATCCCGAGAAATAGATGAATCAGAGAAATCATTAGATATACCAGAGTAAGGTGTAGTTTGATTAGTCATCGTAGGAACTAGGGAATCAAGCAAGGATGAAGGAACAAATTTTTGGTAGGACAGAGAACAAAATACTCACCACAAAAAGTAAGGTATCTTCTCTCTCTCTCTCTCTCTCTCTCTCTCTCTCTCTCTCTCTCTCTCTCTCTCTCTCTCTCTTTTGGGTTCTCTAAACAACAACCATCTAAGCTTGAGACACAAAAAAGGGTTTGATGGGGGTGGGCTGATGGCTCATTGGTTTCGTTTGGGGTTTGGAACACTGTTCACCGTCTTCTTTCTTCAACAGGACCAGGGGCGATGATTTTAGAACAAAGGAAAGATAAGAGGATATACCAAGAGGAAGATGAAGATGGGGCAATGGTTGGAGCAGCGATTGAGTTGTAGTTTTCTTGCGATTGGAAAAAATAGGTGGTGGATCGGCAAGTTGCAGGTTGTCGGTGAGAAGGAAGATCAGTAGATGGCGGAAGGTTTTAGTGGTGCGATGAGCTTCTGCAATATACAGAGCCTAGTGGAAGAGAGTGGTGGTGGTCGATGGTAGCAGACGATGGTTCTAGGGTTCAATAGAGGTCGCAGGTTCTGGGGTTTGATGGCAGAAGAGAGTGGTGATGGTCAATGGTGGCAAACGATGGTTCTGAGGTGGTTAGATAGAGGTCGTAGGTTCTCGGGTTCAATAGTTTTGCAGGTTTTTGGTTGTAGGCGATGAGGAAAAGAAAGAGGAAGTAGCAGAGGTAAGTTTCTGCAATGAATATTTTTTTCTTCTTCTTTTCTTCTTGTACTTTGCGATTGAGAGAGAGAAGATGAGAAAGAGGATGGTGCTTAGAGATGGACCAGAGTTAGCTTTGATACCATGTTGGACGAGTTGGAGAAATCCTGACTTATGTCAGTGTGACATAGCAGGGCTTTATTTATAATAATAGTTATGAATGAACAAGTACAATGATATTCGATTTGGGACTAAAAAACATAACCAATAAAGGCTTTCTAATAGACCAAACTACCCTTTGGACTTAACTTATGACTTACAACGCATTCTTATTTACTCTTGTCGGTTTCACTCTTCTACATGATTCGTATCAATTACTTGCTGGGTTACTGGGTTGAATTACTTGATATGGACTTTTATTTTTCTCAAATAAAATGGTTGTGAATTTATGTTTGTAAATTAGAGAACTGTGGTCCTTGTAAAATGGTTGATTAGAAATTGAAAAACAAACAGGAGTCGCATGTAATTTCTTAACTGTGTGCTTGTTATGGAAACAATGATTTTCTACAGCATTGGAGCTTTTTCTGTGACTTAAACTTGTAAATGTGTGCCTACATATCAAATATTAAAGAAGTTATTGGACTCTTGCATATCGAAGAAAGAAATCTTATTATATTTCAGTTCACTCAGCTTTCGTACCCTTTGTACTGACTAATTTTTGAACCTTCTCTTTTTACAGATATAATGGTGTTGAAGGCCTGCACACCAAGGTGACTGAGTTTGCAAGGGAGAAGGATTGTCCTGTATGTGGTCCTGGAGTACGCATTGAGCTGGATACTTCAATCACTCTACAGAAGGTCTTTAATATCAATATTTATGTCACTATGATTTAGTTTCTGTCAGAGTTTATCTTTTCATCAGAGTTGTTTCACTGAGTTTCTTCCTGGTGTTTGGGCTTTCTACCCTTTTATAAGCATTCTTATGGCCTGATTTTGGAGTTTCTTTTCCGTGTGGTTATACTGTAGTTGCAAAGTTTGAACTACTGGCAGAAGATAAGCATATTTTCCCTTGTATCTTCCACTGGAGTTAGCATCTCATTGAAGTACCTTCTAGCTAGGAAAGTCCTAGAAGGAAGGGAATGCTTGCTTAGCTATTTCATTATTGTTATTTGTGCTTACCTTTTACCAACTTTGTGTGAAACAGTTTATGGAGCTACTTGGAGAATACCCTGGGCTGCTTCTTTCAAAACCTAGCGTTTCATACCAAGGAGAGAATTTGTATATGCAAGCACCTCCTGTACTGGAAGAGATGACTCGGTCGAACTTAGCCGTACCTCTTTTCGATCTCATGGGTAAATTCCCAAAGGGAGTTGTCAATGTCACTGGCATGACCAAGAAGGATGACAAGAAAGTGTCATGCACAAGGAAACTACGAGTGGTGTTCAAGGGTATTGATGGAGTTACAGACATGGAAATGGCTAGTGGGGCTTGATATTTGTACACCTCATTTTAGCCAAAGTTTTACCCTAGTTGTTTTTGGGGGCTTGCAACTGAAGCTGTGTCTTGTGAAGTTCCAGAGCATTTTAATGGCTGACAACTTGGGGAGGTGACATGAAATTTCTTTTCTGTGTCGTTAAGAGTCGTGATGTTATTGTAAGGACAACATGTCTGGTGTCATCAGAAAGCGAGAGGATAATATTATTGATATATTGTGAGGTTATCTTGGAGGATCCTTGCTTTTGGTATATTCCATTTCAGTGTAACTAATGCTAATCATATGATAGGATCAGTTCATGTAGCTGCATAGATTTAAGATTGCTCCTTAATTTGAAATAATATGAACTAGATATGAATCAGGATTATAGCAACCATCTGGGTGCCACAGTTCAGTAATATAAATTCTGGTGGTACACTTCCTGGGCATCCCTGATTACTTTTCTCTTCTTTTTTTTTTTTTTTTTTTGGGGGGGGGGGGGGGGCTCAAGACCCTGTGTACATTTCATTTTGGTAGTTAATTGAGTTGTCAATAAATGTCGGAAGCATTTACTTTCAGTACTTCATCCATGTTTCTAGAGAAGCTATTTAAAGGTCGGGAGTATGTATCATCCACTGGGCTGAGAATCAAACTCTTCCTGTTTAAGTTGCAAGGCATGAACAGGTTGACACGACAGTGTTACAGTGTAAAGTTTGAACATGCAGTACCTTCAGAGAAAGAAAAAAACTTGTATTTCTTGCAATTTTCTAGTTTCTACTACACCTGCTCAAGGTGACTTTGATGATGAAAGTTGATCAAAGCTTCACCTTTGTGAAGCTTTGAGCTCACCTAACTTGTCAAATAAATAAGCCCCAGTTTGTTGTGGCATAGCTTGGTTTCCAACTAATATAACCAAGTAGAGGCAGAAGCAGTAAAAGCTTCACTATCAAGCAGCATGGCCCATTTCTACATAAGCAATTGATCAAGTGGACTTCCATGCTCATAATGAGTACTTATCTGTATAAAAAGAAGTCAAGTGGATGAATTTGCAACTCAGTCAACAACAGTTGCTTAAATTAGAGCTCCAAATGCAAGAGACGAGAGTATTTAGTAGAAATTGAGACATTTTGGCTCCAAATGTTCTTGGTCATAGAATAATAGGAAGTCTTTCCTAGCCTAGGAGAATCCACAATACAAGATAATCTTTTAGGTAATGCAGGCTTGCAATGAGAGATCAAAATTTAATTCCAACTATTGCCTACAAGCACTGCCTAGCTATAAGGGGTCCAGCCAAAATACCCTTTTTAGTATTAAAGTGCAAGGAAATATTAAGAAACATTAACAGTGGATGTCAACATAATCCAATTAATAGTATTCTGATGTGGGAGTGGGACTCTATCTTTATGATTCCAAACATCAGAACCGATTCCAGATGTAGTCTCTTTTCCCGAGTGCTCCCCAGCCCCACAATATCTGATAAAGCCACTTGCTTCAATTATTCCTTTGAGAACATCTTATCTAATTCTGATAGCTTCAATGAGATAAGTAATGCACCAAAAATTTAAGTTACAGGTAAAAACTCAAGAAATCCCTTTGAGAAATATCACTTAAAAGCAACATTTACTTTGACCATCTCAATCTAGTTCTTGTATCTGCAGGCCCTCATGGTGCTTATGCTCAGCAAGTGCAGCCCACTTTCAGATCTCTCTCTCTCTCTCTCACACACATGATGTGATAGCTATTATTATTCCATTCCAAGAAGTAAGGAAAGCGTAGAAATAACAACTGGGCAGAATTTAATTTACTTGTGTGAAAAATCAAGCTTCAAAACTATTATAAAACAGCAGAGAAGAAAGACTTTTTTCAGTAGCCAGTGGTCCTTCATGATGTGAAGCAAATGGATTTAGGGCAATTTGGGTCCCTACGCCAGCAGGCAAAGCGTGTGGACCACATGACTCCCATAATTCTTGCTTTCTTTTCAAAGAAACTAAAAGCAATAAGGGAGATGGGGAGACCAAGTTCAGGTCGGTGAAGTGTAAAGAACAAAGCAAGAACTGTGACCAAAGCTATTTAATGTCTGTGGATCCCCTACACCCCATCTCACCACTACTCCACAGCCCCAGTTTTACAGCATCAAATGTCCATAACTGCTTCAACTCTTTATTATGTTTAATGGGATTAATTTAGGATAGATTAAAGTACTTGACTTTAACATATTTCATCTAACAACAGTGTTGTGCATAATCATCGATCTCACCGGCGCACGAATTTCAATACATATATAATATATTGATTACTAATGGAATGATATTTGAGTTGACGTGGAGGGAAACATACCATGTTCATCACCTGAGTTGTGGATAATACAGAACAGAAATGAAAAGGAAAAGAAGTGAAGAAGGAAGAGATTCAATCTAATTAGGTCATTTGCTTTCACTGTCACACATCCACATCCACAGCCATGTGTGTTAGGGCAGTAAAGTCTATCTTGGAAGATTTGTTTTCTTTTGTGTTGTTGTCAGCAGCCCTTCATCTCTTCTCAACTGGATAATAGGCCCAAAAAAAAAAAAAAAAAAGGGATAATATCATTATACAGTTCATGATTTTTGTAGGGTGGGACTTGGCCAACTGCCACTGTGACCCCACCAACCCACACTTCCCAACCCGTTTGCTCTAACTCACCCAGGACCCATTCCTTAGTTTCCCTTATTAAAACCCAGTGAGCTCGATGGAGGAAGAGAGAAAGAAAGAAACCATGAACAACCCAGAAGCTAGGAGTCAGAGAAACAACCCATCCCTTCCCTTTCCCTTTCCCTTTGCTTAATATATAAAACCCAGTGAAGTCAGTTTGAAGGAAGAAAGGAAAAACCGATTTTTAACTTCCCAGAATTCTTCTTCAACCACTGAAGCTAGGAGAGCCAAGGAAATGACCATGGAAGTGGAGGATGATGTGTTCTTTGCAGACTTGAGCAAGCAAATATCACTTCTTATCATGGAAGACGACGAAGAGGATAGAACCACTCGCTGTCCTCCTGTTTCTCTCCAGGTTCACCTCCCATTCCATTTCTCTTGTATCAACATAATAGAACTCATCCCTTCAAATGTATGTAATGTTGCATTTGTTGATAGATGTCTCCCTTTTAAGAGATTATGAGAAACTAATGTCTGACTAATTTGATTATGCTGATGTCCTCAGGGTTTCTCTCACACATACCGTCCCACTGTGATCTCCCCTTTCTTATATGAACCAAGTAATGGAAGAGAAAGCAAGGGAACTGGAGTTTTCATTCCCAGGTCATCTTTGCCCAGAAGAAAGAACAGACAAGGAAGATATTCTTCATTTAACTCCAAACCCTTCAAACAACTTGACAAATCAAAAGAGGCTCCTCATGTAACCTATCGGAATGACTCATCTTGTAATTCTTTTCACTCCAAGAAGTACTGAAGAAGTGAAGATACTGCAAAGAGCTCCATGCTTAAATAAATTCCACTAATTACAGTTTTTAGTTCTAATAGGCTAAGGTCTTGCTCTGCTCCCTTGTGTTCCTGTACATTTAAATAAGTTAGTTTCTCTTTGGATTTGAGTTGGGAGTTTGGTTTTTCCTTTTTCCTTTTTTGATATTTGAAGAGGTCACCTAAGGTTTGCTCCTCCTCTCTTATGAAATATATATGGTTTGTTCTCTAGACTGATAAAAGATTAGCTTGTCTTCATCATTTTTTATCAGAATTTTTGGTTTTTGATTGTTCATGGGTAGAAAACCTTGTTCTGTTGAAATTGAATAAATTTCATAACAGTTGCAGCTAATGAATTTATTAAGGTGAAAATACTGGAAGATTCAACAGTTTTGAATGCTGTGATGACATTATGAGTCTCCTGAATACTTTACGTAAAGGTGGTGGTGACTCTAATAGTTTGCATAGATACCTTTCCAGTTAAAAAAAATTTTAAGTTCTAATTATTCATGATTGCACATCATTCATGAAGAAAAGTTCTCGTGGGAATAAATAATTGATTTGCAGTAAGAGATTTTGGGCCTAATCATATCTATACAGTAGCAAAACTATAATTTCAAAGAGAAAAATGATTCATTCCATTGCCCTCTAGAATTTTTTACAGTTTGGAACAAGAACACTTCTTTGAAGAAACAGATTTAAGCTCGCATCAGATAGGACAAACAGTTTTGAAACAGAAGATGCCAAGTTTTTTGTTCTTAATCTTTTGGATGGAATAAGAAAAATAGAGTGTATATTCTTAGCAACTGGCTGGTGATGGACAAACTTAAAAGAAAAAGAATACAAGGACAGATGCCCTTGATCATTAATGACCATTAATAAGAGGGTCATTTAATTATGAAATTTTACTCCTTTAGTCATGAAATAATTCAAACTTGAATCATATCTTCCAGTAGTCCTACACAGACTTTAATGCAAAAAAGGGCATCTCTAGCTGTTCAAATATTTTCAAAACAGTTAAGAACTGCACTTCCCTTTCCTTGGAAGGTCAGATTTGTTACCCTTGTGGGCTCAAAGGGGTCAGATTTAAACTGTCCATGACACATGGATTCTATACCATGATGAATCACAATGAAAGGTGAAGATCTGTCCCCACAGATACCCATGGAAGTAGCTTGACCCACGCTCCACACACCTGCACCCCATGCCTCCTGATGTGCAAAACCCTTTGTTCCCTGTTAGTTTGAATCATACTTGAAACAAAGATCTGATAGAAAATAAAAAAAAAAATTTAAAGTGAAATCAAACTGTTTTGGCCACATATTTGTATTTAAGGAAAGGATGTTTGATGCTAAGGCAAAGATATGGAATATGTGCTTGATTTCTTTTAATTTTTTCCCTTATAAAGTATGATATGATTAGGACAGAAGAGTTGAATTTGAAATGGAGTCTGTTGCTAACTTCGGAATTTAAACCTAAAAAGCTAGGTTGAGCAATTTATATTCTATAGAGGAAAAACAGATCTTGTGGGGAATACTTGAAGAAATATTTCAACTTGAAAAGAGCTTTGCTTCACAAACCCAAAATCTGTGGACAAAAATGGCCCAGTTAGACCAAATTAATAATAATTAAATCCAGAACATATAAACAGATCTTTGTCACAGAAAAGTCCAAGAGAGGAGGTTGGGCTTATCATATCTAAATCAGTTAAAGTAGATTTGGGAAGAACAATTCAAAATCTCCAATGGGTTAGGCAGGATTCATAACAATCTGGATCTGATACGAACCCCATTGGGAGAATTCCTCTTGAAAAGTGGTTTATAAGGTGGGGGAACCCAAAAACATAGCAATTGAAAACCTGGAAGTTGTGAGGAAATGGAACTTATGAGATGGGAAGAATCAGGATTAGTTGCATCCGATTGTGATCTGAACCAACCGATCCCATTATTATTTTTAAATCCCTAAAATTAGGTCACTCACAACAAATATGGAATTCAAGCTTTTTATGTAAACTCCACCAACTATTTGGATCTCTAGTGATACTTTTTCTTGTAGAATTTGAGTCTCCAATGGCATTATTGCATCGTGTTGAACATTCATATTAACCTCAAGGGTTTACCAAAAAAAAACCCTCAAGGGTTTGACTTACTTGGCAAAGACCAATACTTCATAATATGAGGTCAGAAATTTGAATCTTTGATAGATCTACCTAAGTGAGTGCATGAAGTGAGGCCGCTTCTTTTGAGTTTTGGCTTAGACTCTAAAGCACTCATGATACCAAATGATATTAAAAATTCTTTGAACAACAGCATCTGGGAACCAAATGCTTAAATGGTGGGTGTATTTAGACTTGAACCTCTATTTAGTGAAATCCATCAAGGCTAATCGAAGTATCTCTGAAGACAACTCTTTGAAGTTTGAACTGAATTCTATGATGACAAGCTGGACGTATCTCACACACTTGAATTCTTTTTCGAATACTCTCCAATAAGCGGACACTAATAAGGCCATGTGTCTCTATCCCAATATCATGAGTGTCTTAGAGTCTAAATCCAAACTCAAAAGAAGCGGCTTCACTTCATGCACTCACTTAGGTAGATCTATCAAAGATGTTCTGTAATAAACACCTCAACAAGAACTATTATAGATCTATTAAGAGCATACAATTCATCCTCCATCTACATTACATGAACCAAGCACTCCTTTATGGGATGGTAGATAATTAGTGCTTGCAGACTACTCCATACAAAGTACTTTACTCATTGAACTCAAATTTGATATCTCAAGTATTGAGACGAGTTTCCTCTGTTGGTGATCTTAGAAAATGGGCTTAAGACCCATCCCTCTTGCAGTATTTTTGACCAAATCCCTTGCAAGACCTTTTGTCAATGGATTTGCCAAATTTTGACTTGATCTTACAAAATTGATGGTAATTATTCCATCAACTATTAACTACCTCACAAAACTGTGTCTAAGTCCAATATGTCTTGACTTTTCATTGTAAATCTGGCTATATGCTCTAGTCAAGGTTGCTTCACTATCACAATGAAGCGATATTGGTGGCATGGGTTTTGACCATATTGGAATTTCTATCAACAAATTCCTAAGCCATTTTGCTTCTTTACCACTAGAAGCTAACGCCATGAACTCTGCTGCCATAGTAGAATCAGCAATATAGGTCTACTGCTTTGAACCCCAAGATATTGCACCCCCATCAAGAGTGAATATCCAACCACTTGTGGATGAGTAGTCTTCGCTGTCTGTTATCCAACTAGCATTTGTGAACCCTTCAAGAATAGTAGGATACCCACTGTATCTTAAGCCATAACTAGTTGTCCCCTTCAGGTATCTAAAAATCATAAAGACAACTTTCCAATGTAGGTTAGTAGGGTTACTAGTGTACCTACTAAGTTTTCCTACAACATATGCTATGTCTGGTCTTGTACTTGTCATTGCATACATTAGACAACCAATGGCACTAGCATACTGTTTGAGACACAACTCTTCCATAATTTGGTACTAACTTGACACTGGAGTCAAAAGATGTACTAACAGGTGAACAATCTAAATGGTTGAATTTCTTTACCTCTTTTTCAATTTAATGAGATTGTGTCAGCATTAATCCATCACCATGTTTGATTATTCTAATGCCCAAAATGACATCAGCTTCACCCATGTCTTTCATATCGAAACTAGTAGATAGACAAATACTTTTTAGCATTTTCTACTTGTTCTAAATTAGTACCAAATATAAACATGTCATCAACATATAAACAAATTATCACACATTTTCCTTCAGAAAACTTGCTATACACACATTTGTCGAACTCATGTATTTTAAACTCATTTGATAAAATTACTTCGTCAAACTTTTCATGCCATTGTTTTGATGCTTGTTTGAGTCCATATAGTGACTTTACTAACTTACAAACCTTGCGCTCCTATCCCTTCACAACAAATCATTCAGGTTATTGCATATAAATTTCTTCATCTAATTCACCATTTAGAAATGTTGTTTTGACATCCATTTGGAGAATGAAAAATTTATATATAGATGCCAATGCAACTAATACTCGAGCAATAGCAATCCTAGCCACTGGAGCATAAGTATTAAAATAATCTATGCATTCATTTTGTGTGAAACCTTTTGCCACTAACCTTACCTTAAATTTATCAATGGTTCCATCAACTTTTAATTTCCTTTTGAAAATCCACTTACACCCTATTGTTTTAGAGCCAGGGGGTAAATCAACTAATTTCTAAGTATTATTTTCCATGATGGAATCCATTTAATCATTCATGGCCTCTTTCCAAAAAGCAACATCCTGAGACTTCATAGCTTCCTCATATATTTTAGGATTTGTCTCTACATTTAATGCTAATAAGGTTTGATTACTCTGAATTTCTCTAATACCTTCAACTAGATACATAAAGAAATCCGAGCCAAAAGACTTTTCAGTCCTTTTCATTTTGTTCCTCCTTGGTTCTGCACTAGGTGTTTGAGACTCTTCATCAGTGGTGGACTCACCAAGGGGCCGGGGGGCCATGCCCCCCCCCCCCCATTTTAAAAAAAGAAATATGAATGCATGTAATATCTCCTTGTTTTTCTCATTTTCTTGTAAGATACCAGTATTTGCCCCCCCCCCCCTCACCAATATTGGAAACAAATTTAAACGTAAGATGAAGGATTTATTTGTCATTCTAATTTTTTTTATCTAAGGGTTATATTTAAAATCCAAGTTTTAAGGAGAAAACTATTAACGCTCAATTGGAAACTAAATTTCTCCCTAAAATTTCTCCCAAATTAGAAACTAAATTTCTCCCTAAAATTTCTCCCTAAAATTTCTCCCAATTGGAAACTAAATTTCTCCCAATTAGAAAGTAAATTTCTCCCTAAAATTTCTCTCTACTTATTCTCTTTTCTTCCTATTCATTCTCTCATTCTCTCATCTTCTCTAACGACTAAAGTTTTACAAATTCTTTTATCCTGGAATCCGGATCTTCTCCACACGATTACAACCACTCAACCAGGTATTTTTAATTAATGTCTCTCTCTTTTTTCGGTTTAATCTTCTCTTTTTTTCTTAGGCTTTGCTTTTCTTTTGCTAAGTTTGGCTACCATTAATACACTATTCGAGTGTTTTATTTTTATTTTCCCCCCTTTTTTGCTAAAGATTAAATCTACATTAAACTGGAAAAATATAAAGAATGATTAGTGAAAATTAAATTCACCTTCTTCAACTAGAAATGGGTAAACAATCGGGAATGATAAAATTAGATTAATCTGATCGATTTCATAATCAAACAATGAATAATAAATGGAAAATTTATAACACCTCCTTGAGTGACTTCTTAAAATTAATACAACTCTTGAGTCATCCAACTTATCAATCATATAGGAAATCTGGTGAAAAGATATCGATGACACTGGTTGTGATTAGGATTTAGGAATCATAATTAAATACTAATGTAAGCAAGTTTAACTTTTGAAAAAGACAAGAATAACTTTGAACGAAAAATCTTATGCTGGCTTCTTTATCTTTCATTAACGTATGTAAATCCTCACAAAACTTGAGAAAGGTTCATAAATAATGTATTTAAAACTTAGAATGTAGAGATAATATTTGATAAAAAAATAATTAAAAACTAACTAGGAAAACTTAGCAATAATATTTCATTATTGCTGTTTTTTTTTATTAAATTAATTATTTTTATTTGTGGTTAGGATTTAGGAATCATAATTAAATACTAATGTAAGTAAGTTTAACTTTTGAAAAAGACAAGAATAACTTTAAACGAAAAATCTTATGCTGGCTTCTTTATCTTTCATTAACATATGTAAATCCTCACAAAACTTGAGAAAGGTTCATAAATAATGTATTTAAAACTTAGAATGTAGAGATAATATTTGATAAAAAAAAAATTAAGAACTAACTAGGAAAACTTAGCAATAATATTTCATTATTGCTGTTTTTTTATTAAATTAATTATTTTTATTTGTGGTTGATTTGAATTTATTAAGTTTATTATGTATTAAATAATATTATTCCATTATTGTAAAAAAAAAATATTACAGTTTTAGGCATAAATTAATTATATACACTTATTAGTGATAGTGGTTAATTTTGGAATACAATGAAATTTTTAGAAAAACTTGAGTGGCCTATAGGAGAAGAAAATAAAAGAATTCAAAGAGATTTGAATTTTTTTTTTCTTTTTTTAATAATAGATCAATGAATCTTTTTTATATTTACTTATTTCTTGGTTGATTACAAGTTTAGGAGAAGGTTTTTATTCAACTTTTCAAATTTAACAATTAATAAAATCAAATGGATATAGGAGAACGAGCTACTTCTACGGCTTCCTTGGGAGTGAATCGAGTGTTGCAGTCGTCAAAAGTAGAAGGATTTGTTTAATTAACCATGGGAAAGAAGTCTACCATTGATTCTTTCTTCAAAAGAAAAGGCGTTGAGAATGACATGGTTCATGCATCATTGCCTACCTCTATTCCTGAGACCTCAACTCGTGAAAAACGTCTTAACCAGTCTCCAATACCTGAAAGCGAGCAAAATGATTTTGAGCGTGATCCAGGGTTGAGAAAACAAATTTCGGATTATCCAGTTGATCAACATGATGAAATTAGGCGTCGTTACCTTAAAGTTGGACCATATCAGCCTATTCTTCAAGAGTATCCAAAATCTGGGCCATCAAGTCATCCTCGACGTTTTCAATCTTCGTGGTTTAAGATTCATCCTTTTTTGTTAGAGTATTCTCCTTTTAAAGATGTAGTATTTTGTTTGCCAAGTTTTTTTTTCAATAAGCCTGGAGCAAACTCTGGACAAGGGACATTCACTATTGATGGATTTAAAAATTGGAAGAAAGTGGGTGGAAAAGAGTGTGGTTTAAAAAATCATGTGGGAAGGCAAATCAACTCATGCCACGAAGTTGCTCAAAAAGATTGTACAGACTTCATGAAGCAAAATCAACATATTGATTTGATGATTGGAAATTATACATCTCAAGAGATTGAAAACAATCGATTGTGTTTGAAAGCCTCAATTGATGTGATCAGATTGCTTGTGTCTCAAGGTTGTACTCTTAGAGGTCATGATGAGAGTAAATATTCGTCCAATAGGGGAAATTTTATTGAATTCTTAAAGTTGATAGCTTCCTACAATGATAAAGTTGCAGCAATTGTGTTGGATAATGCTCCTCAAAATGCATCGTACACATCACCTAAGATACAAAAGGAGATTTTACATATTATAGCAAATAGAGTGAAGAAGGAAATTTGTAAAGAGATTGGTGATGCAAAGTTTTGCTTAATAGTGGATGAATCTCGCGATAAATCTAAAAGAGAGCAGATGGCTATCGTTTTAAGGTTTGTTGACAAAGCGGGATTTGTACAAGAGCGTTTTTTTGATCTTGTTCATGTTTTAGATACAAAGGCCTTGACTTTGAAGACCGCTATCTTTTCTACCCTTTCTCATCATGGGCTTAACATTCATAATATTCGAGGCTAAGGATATGATGGAGCAAGTAACATGCAAGGTGAGTGGAATGGGTTACAAGCATTAGCAGTTCCGACTTGTCCACATGCCTATTATGTCCACTGTTTTGCTCATCGTTTGCAATTGGCATTAGTTGCAGTTGCAACTTCTAGAAGTATTGATCCAATTGAGAAATTTTTCTGCAAATTGGTGTCTATTATCAATCTTGCTAGTGCCTCCAGTAAGCGAAATGATGAGTTAAAAGTTGCTCATGCTTCTGAAACTGCATACTTGATCTCCATTGATGAACTTGAAACTGGAAGTGGGCTAAATCAGATTGGAACTTTACAACGTCCTGGGGATACTCGTTGGGGTTCTCATTTGAGATCTATTTCAAGTTTGATAAGTATGTATGGTGCTACATGTGAGGTCTTGATCGCCATGACTCATGAGTATTAATGGGACTACTTCATAGCAGAGAGTTGAAGCAGATTCGACATATGATACATTGGTCTCCTTTGATTTTGTTATGATTTTGCATCTAATGCAAAAAATTATGAACATCATTGATTTGCTTTGTCAAGCTTTGTAGCGGAAGTCTGAAGACATTTTAAATGCTATTCAACTTGTGTCCACTACAAAAAAAACTTATTCAAGAAATGAGAGATGTTGGATGGGATGAGCTTTTGACTAATGTGATATCTTTTTGTGAAAATCATAATATTGATGTCCCTAACATGAGTGTTCAGTTTGTTGGAAGGAAAGGTCGAGCTCGCAAGCAACATGATGATTTTACAGTTGAACAACATTATCGAGCAAATATTTTTTGTGCTACAATTGATAGCCAATTGAATGAGTTAAATAGTAGATTCAATGAACATGTTATAGAGTTTCTTACTCTTAGTTCTTCTTTGAATCCTAGAAGCGGATGCGAGAATTTTAGAATTGATGATATTTGCAAACTTGTGGCTAAATATTATCCTCAAGATTTTACTGAGCATGAGAGAGATCACTTGAAAGTACAGCTACGACACTATGAGATTGATGTAGTCAAAGGTCCAGATTATCCGAACATGTCAACCATTAGCAGTTTGTGTCAGTGGTTGGTGAGGTCAACAAAATCTGACATCTACCCACTTATTTATCGGTTAATCAAACTATTGATTACTCTTCCCATTTCTACTGGAACTTCAGATCGAGCATTTTCTGTCATGAAGATTATTAAGACTGGTTTGCGGAACAGGATGGAGGATGATTTTCTCATAGATTCTATGATTTTATATATTGAAAGAGAAATTGCAGAGAAAATCAGTACATAATCAATTATTGAGGATTTTCGCGATCTCAAAGATCGTCGAGTTCCATTTTGAGACACTTGTTTTGTGGCTTTCACTTATTATTGTATTTTTAAGAATTTAATATAGATTTTGAAGTATTATTAGTATGCTTTCATTTATGAATATTAGTACTAAAAATTTCGTAATTATTGTTCGCCCCCCCCCGTATTGAATCCTAAGTCCGTCCCTGCTCTTCATTCATATCTCTCATGGTTAAAGAACTTCTGATCCTAAGGATGGAAGAGAATCTGGTTTCATAAAAAATGGCATATGTTGACTCAATAATTGTGTTTAACTCTATTGAGTCATTAGGTTCCATAACTACGAACCTATATGCTTTGCTATGCAGAGCATATCCTAGGAAAATGCACTCAACACCTCTTTCACCTAGTTTTTTCCTTTTTGGTTCTAGAATTTTCACAATAGCTCTATAGCCCCAAATCATAAGGGGTGCCAAATTTGGTTTTTGTTTCTTCCAAAGTTCATACGGGGTCTTTGGGCTCTTTTTGAAAGGAACTCTGTTTAATATATGACAGGCTATTAATAATGCTTCACCCCATAAACCACTACTTAAACCAGAATAGGACATCACAACATTCACCATTTCCATTAAAATCCTATTTTTCCTTTCTGCCACGCCATTTTGCTAAGGAGAATAAGGTGTTGTAACCTCATGTACTATGCCGACAGTTTCAAAGTATTCAAGGTCATAGTATTCCCCACCCCTGTCACTCTTAAGACACTTGATGGTTGTCTTACAAAAATTCTTAGACTCATTTTTAAAAATTTTAAAATGTTTCAGAACTTCGTCTTTGGATTCAAGATATACATAACAGAATCTGGAACTATCATCAATAAATGTTACAAAGTACTTCTTTTCTCTTCGAGTAAGGGTACTATGGAGGTCACAAATATCACTATGTACCAAATCTAGAATATTAGAATCTCTATTCACATTAGGAAAAGGCTTCCTAGTAATCTTAGTCAGCATGCATGTTTTGCAATTATCTACATCATGGTTAACTTTAGTAATTAAGTTTAGTTTAACCATATCATTCATTTTACTAAATTCATATGTCATAATCGACCATGACATAAAGAGACCGAACCAAGCATGTAAGCAGAATTATTAACTTTATTCATTGAAACAAGAACAATATTTAAGTTAAACATTGTAACACCCCGTATTTCTAACCCAGAATCTATATTGCAGGTCCAATAACCCAAAGGTCAAGCTGGAATAAGTTGTGGAATATTCGGATTGAAGTCCATGATCCATATCCTGAGTTCATGGATCTGGATTCTTTTAATGAATAACCTGCCTTACTGGGAAAGTGGATTTCCAATTAGAGTCAAAAGGTCTTTGAAGATGTTCGGATTGAAGGTAAGACCTCCCCCACGTGTTGTTTAGGGTTAGGTTTGAGTTGGGGATCAACCCCTTGAGCAAAGCACCCAAGTACTGAAAGTACTAGGGGGCGGTTGGTTAAGGCAGTTGATTGGCCAATCAACCGCCCCAAGTGGCCGCCATGGTTTGTTTACGTGGTTTTGCCCTAATTTTCCCCATGTTCCCTATGTAAAGCAAACCCCGACCTTTTTATTCATTATTTTACTTGGGATTGCTGCTGTAAACGGTTAGGAGACATAAAACACGTGTTGGAAGGTGAGAGAAGCGTGGATTGCAAAGTAAGAGCCAATCCCTCGTCTGTTTGCGAATCTTGAAGAGGTAAGTGATCTTCACTCACTCCATTCTCTTCCTTCATCTTTTGGAATGGTGTAGATCTATTTCCGTTTTTTGGTAGTGGCTAAATTGTATTGGTTCTATTCATTATCAATGAATTTGAGAAGGTCCTGTCCGAAAACAGATCCTTGCATTCGAATAAATGATGGATCTAATCGAAGGAGATTAATTGAATTATGAATCTTTAGAATTTTAGGTTGCTGATTCTCACCTTTGTTGTAGACTTCTTAAGAATGAATTTTGGACTTAAATTATCCCGAAATTGGATTAAAATTGGATGGTCGAAAGTCAGAATTTCGGACTTGCAAAATGTCTATACCAGGGCGGTCGCTCAGAGCGGCCGTTTGGGTCACAATAGCTCTATGAAGTTTGTCTTTGCTCTGATTTGACTCATGTCTTCTATGTATTCTTGCAACCTTATGTTTAAGTGACCTTTGTAGTTTGCTGGAAGTGTTGTGGGTGGAGATGTCTACACTTTAGTAAGCATTTTACATAATTACAGGTAATGACACACTTTCTTATTTATATGTAATGATTTGCTATATGACAAATGGTATATTTCTTACACTCTCCATTGTTCATATAACTTGCTGTAATTATTTAAGTTATTGAATTGTAATTGATTGTTTGCTATAAATGATGTTTTTATATACTTTATCATTTTATGATATTAAGTGAATGACTATGTTAAAATGGTGGATGATCTAATGTAGTTGTGATAGAAGGGTATCCAATTGGATATCCATTGCTTGGGATATCAGAGGGTTGTGGTATAGAACACATGCCACTGATGCCTCCAGCACTATCATGACTGTTGAATGCATACCTAGGAAATTTAGATTGCATGGCTAGGTACCCTTACATGCTACTACCTTTTCGGTAGGGGATTTGAAACTGGGTGACCTGTGATAATGGTGATGTGACTCTGTTTCATCCTACAACAGTAACCAATCTATGCGGAGACTCAATGGTCCACTATTGATCATGTATTGGTATGGTTGCATATGTTAGGGTTTGGGCTCATGGACATCCAAGGAGAGGCCAGGGAGTCGTGAGGGGTCATGAAAGTATATACCCCAACAATATGTAAATGACCATAGGGTTAGGGAATGGAATCCAACAGTGGTAGCCAGTCCGTGAGGGTTATCATTCTTAGGTAGAGAATGATACATAACCAAGTTGGTTGGTGCCATAGCGGAAGTATCTGGACTTCATGTAGTATGTTACTATATGACCTTGCATTGAATTAGAAACCCCAACATGCGCCAGTACTCATGCCAATGGTCGTGGTAAGAGAGTGTTGACTTAATCCTCAGCCATGGTTGATTGATGAGGACTGAACCCTTTACCCGGGATCCCAACAGAGGTAGCCAGTCCATGATGGATTAAAGTGACTAGACCTATCTAGAGGAGGGCTGGTGTTATATCTTAAAGCATCTCAACTATCTAAAGACTTGCATAGTTAGATCTTAACAGCATTCATATCTTTAGCAAATCTATTATACTAATTTTTTCTCAATTTATCTAATTTATAGTATTTTGTAAATTTGCTCATATTTTGCTATAATTTTTCTATTGTTATAAGGGTATTATGGATCAATTAGTGAAGTAGAAACCTATTGCTCTGTGCGCTAGGGCCTATAAGACTATGCAATTAACGTACACGCTAGCCTTTATGCCTTTGCTTCGCGCTAATGCCCTTTTTTGCGTGGTGTGCTCTGTTCGTTGACGGGACAAGAAACTCAACTTATCATTTCTCTAATTTTGAAAGTAACTTTGAGCTTTTTTGTTTTAGTTCCAATGGTAGGTCGATATGATCTATGACATTTTTTATATATATAAAATATGCTGCATATACAGATATTATTTGTGAAATGTAAAGAAAATTATATTGAAAATATAAAAAAGTGTTAAATGATTCATAGACACCTTTCATTTTATGGGCCACCTTGTCTTAATTTTTCTTATAATTTTGTTGTTGACTCTTTTCTTTGTTTGTTAATATATTCTTTTGTTGGCTTAAACCTTTGATAAAATTCTAGTAACTCTAAAGCTTTCAAATATATTATTTTGTTTCTATTAGGTTTTGTTTTTTATTAATTTTTTTCTTAAATCTATTTTTAATATTTTTGGTTAGTTTTATGAGTCCTTTCATTTTACAGAATTTGTCTTGAACGTGGTTATATGATTTTTTAGGAATATTCTAAAATATGTAATTTTGCAAGATTTTTAGGAAAATGATTTTGAGTTTTTTTTTAGAATATTTTAATCTGGTATAATATTTTTCTTCTTGTTGTAATTCTTTTGGTATTTCAATATTGTTTATGATAGAAATAATATCGATAATACGACTCTAAAAAAATAATATATTTCAGATAACGAAATATACATATATTGGTTAAAAAGAAAACTTTCAAAATTTTTATGATAGGATTTGATTTAACTACATAATTTAAAAAATAAAAAGTAACTATTAGACAGAAAATCAACCAGTGATTACTTGTTTACTCAGTACTTCCAAGTTTAGTAATAAATAAGATTTAAGCTTCATACAATTGCAATCCTACGTGAAATGCAAACACTCATTGAACAAATAAATTTTTTTTCTTAGGTTAAGAAATATAGTTGTAGTTTTTCTAATTTTTACTCAATTCTATGTATTTACTAGAACCATTCTACCGTGCCCTTTACATGAATTCTTCACCTTACAGGAGTCTTAAAAAAATTTACACATGGTTCCCTGAGATTTCCAATATACTTTGTATAACCAAACAAAAATATATCCAAAGTTGAAGCATGTTCTGATATTACTATATTAAGGGAATATGCAAATTCCTTAATTGGAAAGATGTTATCCAAACCATCTAGGACTACTCAACTCCAAAATATAAGTGTTACGACACTCTTGAAGAAGCTATCATGCAAGCCAAACTTATTCTGGGACCAAATTATTATATTGACCCAAAACTCAAAACGGCACTGCCAAGCTAGCCATCATTCATTGTAATGACCTAAAGGAGATTATTTTGCGATCATTGTGAAATATGAAGAAGAATAACACACAATATATTCAAGAACTTACTTCTAAAGTCACTATAATCAATAATCTCAACAAAGAAAATGGCTGAAAAGGATAAGACTCTCCAACAAGCTAAAATCATATGATCAAGCTCAACCAAGAGAAAGCAGAGATTCACCAACAAATCAAAAATAAAGAAGAAATTCTTGAAAAATGAAATAACATATACACGATACTATGGGAAGCAGCAATGCAATACAACTCTTAAACTTCGGCACATCCTTTAAAATTTCAAAGAATGACTCATAACTCAAAATCTTCACAAAATCCAAACTCAAAGAAGCAACGGTGGGCCCATAAACCCACAGGTCTCATTATCTACCATACTATTCACTGAAGATGGTAAATTTGAAGTAGTAAGGAGAAAGAAAAAAAAAACTCCTTAGCATGAAAATTCCAATCATAGGGTGATTCCTTATTATCCATCCAACTAAAAGACTTAAAACTTTGGAATGGTTATTCTGGACCATCTTAAACCTAGAAAGTTTTGATCTAATTATAAAAGACTAGTGGAGAATAAACTAGTAAAAAAAAATCATCTTTAGCATAAACACATTAAGTCAATTGTGATGCCTTAAACTTGGCTTAAAGGGTAACTCATGGGATGGACATCCATGTAAAATACTAGTCTAAACCTTGGACTAAGTTTCATAATAGTTTCTAAGCTAAAACCAAACTCATTAAATATTTGGTTAATTAGGCCAAACTAATATAAAACGGGGTTAATCCATAACATCTGTTATAAAATATAGTGTCACAATAACTTGAACATACCAAAAGTAATAAGCATGTCAGGCAAAAACCCTGCATATAAAATATGAGTTAATTTTTTTAACCGAATCAATATGGAAAACAATAGTGTTATACTATGTGGAATGTCACAAGGAGGTTCTAGAAGTTATTCCAAAAATACGGTCATTAAAATAACAAAAACTCATTATAACCGAATGTGTAGATGATGGCAGTGAAAGATTCTTAACAATAATTTGATGCGACATCTCAAGACAAAATTTGTGAATATTACCAGGAGACTAAGGAATATTGTCCCCCCAAAATACGAAAATATCATTTCCAGTCTTTTATTTTCCTGTTCATAGATTCTATTATTTGATGTTATAACAAGTGTAAATGCATTAATATATGTCTTTAGACTATAGACTATGTTTAACAAAATTTAAAGTCCATTGTCTATAAATAAATGCTCATTATTCTTAGGAAGACACTCTGGTTCTTAGAAAGTATCTAAACAATTCTAAGCTACTATAAATATATATGCATCCTTGTAAGTGAAATCTGTTTGTGTAAATTTTGTCTGCTATAAATAAAATATCTTCTGTGATAAGAGCTCTCCCTCAATCCTTTTGGTTCTTTTAAAATCTTTTTGAGAACCAGAAATTAAACCCAAGTAAGGTAAAAATATAGATTTATGGCCTGATTTTTTTAATTTATTCTTTTAATTTCATAGATGAAGGATTTAATATGGTATACCTACAGTTGTGCATCTACCACTCCTATGCCCCTCTATAACTTTCGTTATATACATTCAGTTAAGTTGTATTGTATAATTGTAAAAGCTTGGATAATTGCATTTATTCCGTTGCACTGACTCGCAAATTCCTGGCATTTTCCTTATCAATAAGCAGATGTCCTAAATTATTGTCAACTAAGGATTGAGATTAATTAGAATATGAATTCTGGTGTTTAAGTGAGAGGTCAAAGAAGCCCAATTTTTTCCAGTTTTAGATTGTAAATATAAATTTAAAAAGAATCTTTATTATAAAATAAAATAAACTTTTACTATTTATATTTAAAACTAAAATCATTGTTTGGTCAATGTACTTATATGGCATCTACATACTAATAGGAGGGTTTAATAAGAACATATATACATATATCAATATAAATGAGATTTTTTATTTCAAAATGTTAGGACCTTGAGCAATAATTCTGTGTGCTCCTTGTTTTTTGTGCATGAAATTTAAAAAAAAAAAACCCCAAAACCTGGCCGATCAAAGAATGGGTGGTGGAAAGGAGAAGGACTATGAGAGGAAAGCCATTGGGATGTAGAGATGTGTTGAATGCAGTAAAAGTAGATAATTATAATAATAAAAAGAGAAAAATAAATATAACTTTTAAAAAACTACATAAATACTTATAAAAAGGACATGGGAAGTTGTGAATTTTTTATGAAAGATAAATATATTAAACATTAATCACTTATATACAATCAAATATATACACATTTTAACACTATGAATTTTTATAATTTATGTTTCTATGACATCTTTTAAATAACCACAATAAAAATAAATAAAATAAAATAAAAAAGAGTGAAAAGATCATATAAAAGACATAAAAAACTACAAATTTTTATAATTTGTGATTCTATAACACCATTTAAAGAGCCACATAGAAAACAATAAAAAACAAGACAAACAAACATAGGAAACTTTATATATTTTTTTATAGTTTATGGCTCAAGAAGCCATACAAGTTTTGGATGAAACTTTGATATATTTTTTTTTTTCCAACAAAAGGGTGAAACTTTAAGATTTACGGATTATAAAACAATAGGCTTGTTTGACTTTTGGAAAAAAACATTAATCTACCATTGAGTTCTGTACTAAACATTTGTACACATATAATATCGGTGTTCTTAATTATTGTCCCTTTTGTATAGTTCCCTATAGTTCTTATATAACTTCTTAATGTTTGTACTTCCCCACTGTCTTTATTCCATCCAACATGTATCTCGTCCTCCCAAGTTCTCTTTTACTTTCGTATCTAGATCGTGTTTCAACTCTCTTCAACCTCATACAAGTAATAATAGATTTATCATAGGTGAAGCTTTTGGGTAAAAAGATAGAGGAATCACATCGCCTTTATCTGTGAGGTTGGATGGAGTTAGAATGAGTAATGAGTTGAAAATAATTCTCTTTGATTAGCCTACCAATCCCATTATACACAATATAGAAGTAAAATATTTTTCATAAACAAAATGTATTATTTATGCAACAAATATATGCAAATTAAATTTTTAATTCTTTCTTGATTATGTTTTCAAGCAGTAGCTGCATATGTAATTTATTTCTACGAAAGATCAATTAGTGGACATTTTCAAGGATGCATTGGACATCATTCATTTTTAATTCTTGTGAGACAAATTATAGATTTATGCACTTGGATCTCTAGTTTAGGGTGATCAATTAAGAATATAATAATTTTTTGTTCTTAGGAATTCTTATATGATGTGGAATCCCACTAAGAATGATAACCTAGTGTTATGTGCTTAGTGAAATCTGTAATAGTATATGGATGTTAAATTGATTAACTTAGTATATGATAAGTTAAAGGGCTTGACTTAACTTATTTCCATTAGCTTTGGAGCTTTTGATAATGTCAAGTATCTAATATTTGACGTCAAAGCTAACTTTAAATGTTCGAATCCTATAGGTAAAACAAGAGAATTGAGAAAAAAAATGAAAGGCCAAAAGATGAGTTATATATAAATGATTAAGACTCAGTAGGATTTTTAAACCTAAAATTAGAAGATATTCATACTAAGCTAGCCTCACATTATCTTTGGGTGGAAAAGTCAATTATACCATAATGAGAAGGAAAAAAAAAATATTCAAAGAACTTTTAGGTATTTGAAAAAAATAACTAAAAAAATAAAACTCATAAAAGATAAGCAAATGAGAAAAAAAAAAAAAAGGGTTTTAAAATAAAAAAAAAATTATTTTTTTTTTTTTTAAAAAAAAAAAAAATTATTTTATATTTTTTTTTTTTTAAAATAAAAAATTTTTTATATGTAAAAAAAAAAAAAAAAAAAAAAAATATTAGGGAAAAATAAAATAAATAAAATTTAATTTAGGAGGGGGGGGGGGCGCGGCGGGGCGGGGGGGGGGGGGGGGGGGGGCCCCCCCCTTTTAAATTTTTTCCCCCCCCCTCCCCTTTTTTCTTTTTTTTTTTTTTTTCCCCCCCCCGGAAATCCCTATTTGGCCCCCCAAGAATTATGAACAATTTTAAAAAGTAAAATGATGGGTATAAATGTCATTCCTAATAAAAAACTAATCTATCAATCCCTATTTATTCTCCCCTCTCTTCTCTCTCATTTTTTATTCCTATTTATTCTCTTCTCTATAAACGTGGGTTAAAGGAAATTTTTGAAAAAAAAATCTTATTAGGTATTTAAAAATCAAAATGTTATTTCTAATTAAAAACTAACTCTTCAATCCCTATTTATTCTCTTATCTCCTCTCCTCTATCTTCTTTTTTTCCTATTTATTCTCTTCCCCTTCTATAAGCGTGGCTTAAGAAAATCTGAAAAAAAATCTACTCCACAATTAAGTTTCTTTCTCTTTCTCAATTTATTCATTGTTTCTTTTTTTTTCTCTCTTTTTCTTTTGTTATTCTTTTTAATTTGATTTTATATTCTATGTTTATTTATTTCTTTTGCAATTTTTGTTATTTGATTTTGTATTGTGAATAAAATGTCTATAATTAGTAGGTAACTAACTACCATTGATTTGCATCTCTTACCTAAAAAAATTTTTGGTTTGCATTTAACTTTTTAGGGTTGAAGTCATGTGTATATTTTTTTTTATATTGTTGCTTTAATTTTACCTATATTTTGCCGGAAAAAAAATATCATTATTAATAATTTATCATTTTTTTCAAATATGTGTGGGTCACGGAACTAGGATTCAACATAGGAAGTCAAATAATAAGAATTCATATTAACTCCCTGTCGGGCGAACACTAACACCTTTTCACTACACATATTGTGTGGGTCTCATATGCGACTCATTGGGGGCCTCGCCTCTGAATTATTTTATTATATTTAGAAGTGGTGGAGCCCACACATTTAAAATACAAGTAAATCTCTATGAGAATAAATAATAAAAAATATTAAATACATATGTTTTACATAAAAGAAAATATAATATATTGATAGGAAATGCAGAGTAAGAACTACAAAAATCACAATCTCAGGAATCACCTCTCGCAAGCCTCCTCATCCATAATAGATTGGAGGCGCTTCAAGAGCCCACCAAGGTCAAAGACCACTTCTCCCAGTGCCAACAAGAACCCTGCAAGGAAATCAACCCTGCAATTCATCTCTCTAACCTGATGCACAAAGTCATAATGCGACAACATGTTCAAATATCCTCTAAAAGGGGAAGCACATACTATGGTTTGTCTGAAACCGTTCACCATCTCAACAACACTCATAGAATCCGACTGGTACACCACCTATTGAAAACTTTAGTGACAACCTCCTCAAGACCACAGTGTATGACCTTCAATTCACAAGAGAGAACATCATTTACTATAGATCCACCTACAATAGCAAATAGAATTACACCATTATGGTCACGATACAAAACACCAAAACCACCACTATCATTACAAATCAAGCCATCAGAATTTATCACCACCCACCTCATTGGAGGAGGAGTCTAGTGATGCCAAGAGATTGATGACAGCTTGAAAGAAATTGAGATCTCCCATTTGGAGAAGAATTCCCTATGAGTTGGAGAGTCGTCCACTGGTAGATCCATATCAAGGAAGCGTTGTTGTACAAGGCTTATGAGCTTCTTGACAATGTAAGACAGAGAAGCTTGCAATCCTCCAAAAACTATAGTATTCCTCTCATGCTATAACAAATAAATAGTTACATTGAAGCTCATACACTGTACATTATTTAGAAAAGAAGAACCCACTAGGTGCTTCCATTAAACTTCTACACACCAATTCAAAGAGTTATCAGGAGTAAATCCATTACAATATAGAATTGCCTGCAAAACCACGAGAGAGAGAGAGAGAGAGAGAGAGAGAGAGAGAGAGAGAGAGAGAGAGAGAGAGAGAGAGAGAGAGAGGAGAAGAAAAAAATTATGAGAAAGAGAAGAGAATACCTGATTGTGAATAAGATTTAGGAATAAACTCCAACGTCTCACAGTTTTAATTTTTTTCTAAACCATGTGTGAAATGTGAGGAAAGTGGATAGAACAAATATGAAAGGAAAGTGAAGAGAATAAAAAGGGAAGAAAGGAAGAGAAAATAAATAGGAAGAAATTTTAGGGATTATGAGTTAATTTCTAATTGGGATTTAATTTTTCTTTCCTTAAAATAGGACTTTAATAGAAACCGTTAAATAATTATTGAGAATGACATTTTTGCCTGTTATCTTAACCATTAAAAACTATTTTCAATATGGGAGGAGGGGGCAAATAATGATATTTCACATGTGGATTGAGAAATATAAGGAAAAATTAAGGAAAATAACCAAATTAACAAAAAAAAAAAAGCGCCAAAGAAAGCCCAATCTTTTCTATTTTAGTTTCTACATATAAAATATAAAAAATTATATATAATAATAAAACTTTTATTATTATATTTATGACTAGAGATTATTGTTTGATTATGCATTTATATGACCTTTGCAGTACTCTGCAGAAGAGGTCCAGAAAGAGTATAGCTATGGCTCATGAAAAAATAATTTACTATTGGGAGCCTTAAGCATTTCTCTGCCTATATCAATATTGGCATCTTTGATTTCCGTCCCCTATTTGTCTCCCTATGTTCTTTATGTAAATTTTTGAAGTTTTTACTACCCCCTCCTTCCTCTTTATTGCATTCAACAAACATTTCCACCTCCCAAGTTCTTTCTCTTATATTCAAATTTAGATTATCTTTTAACTCTTTCAACCTCATACAAGCAATAGTAAACCTATCTTATGTGAACCTTTTAGGAAAAAGTAAGAGAGTCATTTCTCCTCCATTCATGAGAGAGTCCGGATCCTCAACCCACATAAAGATGAATTAATTTTAATCCACATAAGTGGATGGTTGACAAGTGTCACTTGTCATTTTTTGTAAACATGATCCTCTTTTATAGGAATTGTAATTTCATTAACCACTGTAGTCAAACATCCATTTTTGTTAATGGGGTTATAATTCATTTTTGATAATTTTCTAAAAAATAAGATCATAATAAAAAATAAACAAAATACACTTGTCAACTATCCATGATCCACCCATGTGAATTGGAATTAATTCATCTCCACGTAGGTCGAGGATCTAGGAGGTTGGAATTTGGATAGAGTTGAGATAAGTAAGGAATTGAAAAGGATTCCCTTTGACTAGCCCATCAGTTCCACTGTATGACATTATGAAGGATAAATTATCTTCCATAACCTTATATTTCATATATGCACTGAAAAGTTTTTTTTAGTTCTTTTATGATCATGTGATCAAATAATTGTGTGTATAATTTATCTCTATGAAAGATCAAATGGTGGACGTTTTTAGAAAGGCATTTGACATCATTCATTTTAAATTTTTATGAGACAAGTTGAATATTTATGTGCTTGGATCTTTAGTTTGAGGCAATTTATTAAGGATATATTCGACTTTTGTTCTTATGAATACATATATGATGTCGAATCCCACTAGGAATGATAATCCAGTGTTACGTTCATAATGGGACCCACTTTGATGTATGGGCACTAGATTGCTTAGTCTAGTATGAGATATGTTAAAAAAAATTTGATTTAACTTATTCCATTAGCTTCATAGCTTTATGCACATTGGTCAAATACCTAACATATGGTATCAAAACTGACACCACATCAAGGGTTTGAATCTCGAAAAGGACTTCCTAAAAGAAGTGTTAAAAAAAGATAAGGGAGTAGACAATACATCAAACTCCATAATTTATGGCAATCAAAATTTTGTGATTCTCTGCAATTGTGATATATTTATTATATTTTATTGATTTACTCATTTTATATTGTTCAATAAAGACTCCTCTTTTAATCACCATCACTATTCTGCCATTACAGAAACAATGACAATAACAATAGTGAGCCTTATCCCAACTAAATGAGGTCGGTTGATTGATGCTTGCCTTTCAGTCAGCTATTCACTATTCTTATTTTTATTCAATCTAAACCAAATTAGTACTCGTACATTACATGATTACCCTTTATTTTATCATCCTTAGTTGTATTACTCGTAAGTCCTAACATCCTCATCTTATTTATGTTAAATTTATCTATATGATGTCTCCCAATAATCCAATATATCACACTAGTCATCACAATCGAACCCAATATCATCTCGACGCTAATTACCTAGTCCATAGTTTATAATATATATTTTTGGTAAAAAAGACAGAACACACATATTTTCAATTTGGGAAGATGAAATGATTCTTAGTATCTATTTTTGGGTAGAAGTGTCAATAAAACCCTGTCGGCCTGAACGAGTCCAAACCTACCCTAAGCCCAACCCCAAGCCTGAGCCCGACTTTTTAACGTGAATGACAAATTTGGTTTACAATATAACTAATAATGATAGGGTTGGGTAGGGTTCAGGTTTAGCCCTCAGGTCAATCCGACCCAGTCCTATTTGACACTGCATTAATTTAGTTCAATCAAAATTTTATATAAATTAAGTTTGAAATAAGTATTTGATTGAGTATCTCATTAACTAACTAACGCAAGTGATTATAGTTTAAACACCTACACTTTATCACTAAGAGGTCAAGTACTTGTATCTTTTTTGTGCCACTAACTGGTTTTTCTATGTTGATCCCCTCTCCCGTTCCTATCCTGGGTTTTATTGTATGATAATCTTAGATGTAAAATACATCTCTTTTTGAATATTCTTAGAATATTGTTTGTTTTTAGGGTAAAATTAAGCTGGTTGGGCTTAGGAGAACCCTAGGGTAGGTTTTAGGTTTTAGGTCCAGAGTGGAGTTGGGTTCCGACTGGGCCCACCCGACTTGGCCCACCCGACTTGGCCCATTGACACCCTCTTCTTCTTTTCTCTATTTTTTTATCCCTTCCCCTCAGTAGAATTTGCGTTCTGAAAGTTGAGACTCGAAAAAGGTCAATAGAGACGACAAAGAAGAAGAGAAGGGAGACATGGAGGAGAGTAGAGTTTCGTCTTCCTTCTCCGACGATAGAATTTTGAATCCATGTCCGATATGCCTCGGACCTGTGCAGCAAGAAGCTTACTTGGACGGCTGTTTCCGTATGTTTCTACTTCTCCTCTTTGTGAATGGATCCTTCACACTTTGTTACTGCCCGCAATATCTGGATGAACCTTTGAATTTGTAATCTCAAACTGTAAACATGTCTAGTGTCCTTGGGTTCATCTCTGTGAAATTGGTTATCAGTTATCATAGTTCACGTTCTGATGCATTTTCCCTCCAATTTGCAGATAAATTTTGCTACAATTGTATTGCTGATTGGGCAAAATTGCTTGCGAGTCGTCATCCTCAACCGCAGCTCATTGTGACGTGTCCAGTTTGCAAGGTTATTATATGATGGGAATTGGATTGAATCTTGATAATCAACTACACTTTAACATTCAGCGATTTAGTTCAGGGTCACTCCAATTACTCTGACAAATTTTGACAAATACAGTAAATAATTATGGAAGCCCTAGCTAGTTCCCAGAAGCCGCCATTGCTGGGGGTTCACTATTGCTGTCAAACATGCGGCAATTTTGCTAGGAGTTTTTTGAATTCTCCTTATGTTGGAATTTTGATATCCTACAGTATGACTTGTGTCTTCATGAGAATTTATTGTTTTTGCAATTGCGGAATTCCATAGCTCCTCCAGCCTTCACTGTTTGTTTCATCAGAGTGTAATCTTCTTTATACCACTTAAGGATTATTTTAAAGAAAATCCTGAAGAATGTTAGCTTTATTAAGCTTGTTCTGGCATCCCTTCTTTAACCAATATGGGACCCTGAGATTACTGAAATCTCATATTAATGATGTAAGATGCAATATGAAGTCCTCTCTTGTATATCACATTTCCCAACAAATTCCTTAAACTGTCAAACCAGCAGGACATCTGGCACTATATTATATGGTAGAGGCATCAAGATTTTTTCTAACTAATCCTCTAGGAATCTTAATCTGCATTTCTTTATGAGCTGGTGATATTGGAAGCAACTTGTAGCACTGGATGCTGAATCATCTAATTAGTTGATGTCGATCTGGTCTCTCAGAATCTTTTTTCTTAGTGTGAAAGTGATTCTTTTGTTTAGCTTTACTTTTTTATTTGTCCAAGTATCTTTCACTACAAAGTTTTTATACAACTCACATTTGTTCTGAACTGTAGAATCTTTTGAACAGGGTGATAACTTCTCTATAATATATGGGTTTGATGGGAATTCCTTTCAACGGCATTATCTGAACCAGGATGTTGAGAAGAGGTACATGGTAATTGTATATCTAACTTTGCATTTAAACTTTTTCTTCTGTCTTGCCATTAATTTCAGCAATCTCATACCTTTAATTTTGTAGCTTTTCCTTGTCAGAAGTTCATAAGTATAGATTGAGGTGCTACAGCAGTGAACCAGGTATTGTATGGCATTTGATTTAATTTTCTTGTTTTATTCTATTCTTACCATTTATTCTGTATTATCTCTTTATAATTAAGCACATTTTCGTCTTCCACGTGTTGTAACAGGTTTCATCTATGATAAATTCAATGTGTTAAAGTATTGGAAGAGCAGTAAGTATCTTCAGCCGAACAAATGGCTGCAAAGGTGGTTAAGAAGGGAATTTCAGGCTTTGACAATGGTACTTCTATCATCTGTATCACTTTTCTCTTCTTGTGTGTTTTTTTGATCTAGAATTTCTATTGATTAGTTGAAGCACTTATTTATAACCCAGTACTTGATGTAAGTGTGTCTTCAGTAGTAGCTCTACTGAACCAACGAATTTGAGCTTCTTAACCTTAGTCAGTTGGTCATATTATATGCATCTGGTGGTTGATTTTGTTAGCTTCCTAGTTAACGATCAAGGAAAATGGAATTTTGTGTGATGGAGCAACAAATTTCTCACAACAAATGAGGGGTGAAATTCTGCCAGTCTAGCATAGTCACTGGTGGTCAATGGTAGGTCAGCTCTCTGTGGAACCTCTAGGGTTTATTTAATTTCCCCCCTCTTTGGGCTGCTAGAAGTATGACCACAGACACCTCCTTTTTTTGGTTGGACCTAAATGAAGTTGTTTTTCACTGAGATTTCTTTCTTATAGCTATTTCAACATGTAAGGGTTAGGGTTCTAGTTGTTCTTGATTTTGCAATAGATGTACCTATGTAAGAAGAGGTTTAGCTAAGAACCGCTGTACGGTAGGATCATTAACAGTTGCAGCGGTTCATTAGTAAAAGAGGCAAATCAGATGTAGAAGTTAAACACCAAAATAGAAGGTAAGAAGTCGATAGGGGAAAGATACTCTGCTAGAGGTATGGCTGAACGGGGCTTCCTTCCTCTTTGCTGCCACACTCTTCACCATAAAGGAAACTTTCTATTGGTGATTGGTTCATTGGCAACGACAAATCATGTGACAAAAAATTGCTAATGCAAAACTCGCCCCTGTCTAAGGATCAGTTTGACCTGGGCTCAAATCAGGGTTCGGTGGATCGGAGGCACACATGCATACGCATGTTCTTCCCTGCTCAAATGATTGCTATTAGGAGCCTGGGCTCCACACACACGACTAGGGAGGTGTGCTGCCTGGAGAAGTGTGCACAATGATGGAAAAGAGAGTAGGCAATCCAGCCAGCTGTTCAAACTTGGATTGAATGAAGCAGTGACTGAGAACATCTTGTGGTCCAAATGTTACCAATTCTGATGGCTAGTGACTGAGTTATGAAGGAAGCTCCCAAATGGAAGATTTGGTGAGAAATTGCAGACCAGCTTAAATCTGGCTGCAGGTCTGGAACAGAATGGAGTTCCTGGTATCTGAGTCAGTCATCAAAATCTTTGTTGGATCAGAGTTCTTATCGTTGCAAAATTGGAGAACAAAGTTGCAGGAGAAAACTGAGGTTTGGAGCATATTCTCATGGTTAGGTCTCTGATTGATTGGAGCAGCAGATTTGTGGCTCTGTTCTGATCTTCAAGAGCTCAACAGCAGCTTGTATAGATCACCAGTAAAGTAGCAGCACAAGAAAAAGTGAGAACAAAGAACAAAAGAAGGCTTTTTTTTTTTTTGAGGGGGGGGGGGGGGGAGTTGGTTGGTTGCTAGGAAAATGGGTTTCTCACCTACAGCACTCTCAGCTGTTGAACATGAATTACTCCATAAATGGCAGCATGGCCTTCAAATACGGTTCTCCAATACTCTAATTTGTATTGCAATCAAAGGGCCTATATAGCTTCAGTAGCTTGGCCAGCTTTAAAAGGAATAGAACCTTCTAAAATTTGAAACTAAACTGAAACTAGAAACTACTAATCCTAGCAACTAGAGAAACAGCAAGTTACTAAATAAAAAACTGCTTTGTTGCGGATGGATCTCCTCAACAATTACGTACGAGCATAACATAGGCAGCGTCGCTTCTAAAATTTGAAACTAAACTGAAACTAGAAACTACTAACCCTAGCAACTAGAGAAACAGCAAGTTACTAATAAAAAACTGCTTTGTTGCAGATGGATCTTCTCAACAATTATGTACGACCATAACATATGAAGTGTCTAAAATAGAAGCTACTGAGGACTACAAAACAAAAAATAGAAACTAATGTCTCCCATGCAAAAAGTCTCTGTGCAATCTGATCTATAGATCAAGAACTTGAACTGGAGGTCCAACACGTCAACTGAGTTGTCTTAATTGCATTTTCTTTTTTCAACTTGGATGCCGTCTCAATGGTAGATAATGGCTGTTCGGGCTGATACTTTCTGTATAGCCCATGTTAAGCCTTTTGAGCATAATCAATGCCCTCAGATTTACTAAAACAAGTCTGAATTAGAGTTCCATTCTGGACTACTAGTTATAAACCGCTGCAATGAAGTAAAAAGCTAAGATGCCACATTGTATGCATTTTATACCCTTAAAAAGTAATTAGAGAATACATTCATGTCCAGACAAATCTATGGTAAACAATACAAATGTTTTAACTGGAAACTACAATAAAGTAGTACAATTGGAGACCTTCTATCATATGTGGACCACATGATGCAAATATGTCCTAACCAGATCCACCTGCTCCTCTATCTCTATACCTAGCTCAAGTATGTGTTTTGCTGTAGCTTGTTACACTTGATCAGGAACTTTGGTGTAGTTGGTTACCCACTTACAGTGCAGTGTCCAACCAAGAATCGGTTAAAAAAATCGAAGAAAGCTGAAAACAGATCTTCCTGTGGAAAATTGGTTGAATTGTGCAGAACTCGAGCAGAATTGAGTGGCAATATCTCTACTCAAGCGAGGTGTGGTTCTTTTTTGACTGTGATTTGGTTTAAAACTCTGTCAAACCAAAATCTCAGTTTGAGACCTCAAACTCAACAGATTCGACCTAATCCAGTTAGTTCCTACTTAGTCCAAAAATGTGGTTATGACATTTCACCTTTACAGTGTTTTGGCCTGCTCTCGGTCCTTGGCCTTTCTTGAAGACTTGTTGGGATGCCTCAATCTGGCCTGGTCCATTGCTGATCAATTTGGTCCTGTTTCTATGGTCTTCTTTCTCATCCTTCATCCATCCAGCCTTTGATTTTGCATCGTATACCTTCCGTTTTGAACTCCAAGTATTATGAACCGGTGAACATTCAAAACTATGACTTGTGGCTGAAATTTAGCCACTGGAAACATGTCTAGAGAGAACTGAATGCAATTCTATAAGTAGATTCTCCCATATCAATATTGCCACTATAATTGAACAACATTTTCAAAAGTTTTCGAAACTTCACACTCAATTTTGTCTTCCAACTTCCTGTGCAATAGGTATGGGATCCTCTTCATCCATGTGGCAAGGGAACAGGACTCAGTGGTGAAAACAAGGTTCAACAATACTTGAGACATTTAGGTTGGGATGGATAGTGCTTTTAGTGCATTTTAGAGTGGCCTGTTTCCAATAGTTAGGTAGAAACCTACCATAATTTATCTCAACCCAAACACTGAACCATTAAGCCTAATTTCATGGAAATCTTTTCAATGCCAAGAAGCCTATTTCCTTAATTTCCTCCATGATGCATATTTATGAGCATCAAATCTAGTTGATCTTTTAAAGAAAATCTTGGTGAATGATTCATTGGATTGTTTGCTTACCTAATTGCATTTGTTCATTGTTGACATCTCTTATCAATAGGTTTGAAGTTTTGTTCTTCATGGTCACTCACTTTTTGGGTGATTTACCATGATGTAGTCGGTTTCCAATGGCTAACTCTGCTTAAATGCTTCTTTAGGTAGAGGATGTGGAAATTCTCATGCATCACATACTTGGTGTGGTTGAATCCTTCATGAAACGGTAAGTTTCAGTTTCTTATATGAAATACTTTTCTAATATAATTTGATATAGGGAGCTTGTCTAATTGTAGTGTGGTTTTCACATGGATAACCAGTACCTAGCAAGATAAAAAACAGAGACTAGATTTCCTGATTTAAGAGAGACTGCAAAAACACAATCAAAGACATATTGCCAGATAGTGCAAGTCAAGTTCTTCTCTGATGGCCTATAGTAGCTGTTGAAGGTTTGAGTTGATCCAATGATCAGATCTGCTGGATAGCCAATTCTTAGTTGGAGGACCTCAAGTTTGATTAATTCTACTGATTTTGACTATCATATTTGAGATTAGATACACCCAAACTTAGTCAATCTATGCTACTGATAGGAAGAGAAATCTGCTACCAAGGCTTGGACCACCAGAAGACCACACTTTCTCACAGCAGAGAAACAATATTGAAAGCCAAAAATGTGGGGTGCATTTGCTTCCCGATCTTTACTATTACAGAAAATATAACTGTAACTGGACTAGGATACCCATAATTGACTTCCCTTATTAGTAGGAGATCTCTTAAACTTCAAAATAACATAACAAGTTAAACTGTTAGAATTTCAGCACCCATAATCAGCCTAGGGACTAAAAGGAAATTCAGAAAGAAAAAGAAGAATAGAAGAAGATTGAAGAAGAAGAAAGAGAAGAAGAGAAGAGGGAGAGAGTCTGCATGTATCTTTTGGCTCTCCCTTGATATTTTATTTATAAAATAAAATCAAGTCTTAGTTTAGGAAAGTTTCCTAAACTGAGTTATAGAAAAAAAGAAAAATTGCATATTGAATAAAATCTGCCAAATCTACTAAAAAGATCGCTATCCTAGGGAGATTGCTTGTCAACCAAGCAATAAGAAAACTAGAAAGTAACCAAAATAAAAAGTAACTAAAATAGAAAGTAACCAAAATGAAAACCTAAGGTAAAATAGAAAGTGATATTCTAGCACTACCCTTCAAGATGGAGTATACATATCAACGGCTCTAGCTTGGAATACAAGAACATATGAAGTAACTCCATTACACTTGAGCATATGTAGCAATACTAGACACGGATAGTACTTCGCCCAGGGGATAATCAATAGCAACTTAAGTAAACAATTTTCATGTCGAATGAACCATCCAACAATGAGAAAAATCGATGATATTGAATCCGTAAGTATAGTAGCATCAAAGGCACTATAATAATGCCAGTAGTAGAGAGGAATCTCCAAACTAATAGATACACATTGTAGCTCCAATGTCCACACAAATAGGTAAAAAGTGCAGGTCCAACATTGCATATCAGCTCTTCACAAGAAGGCAAGTTGGTAACAGACAATATAGGTTATTGCGGACCAAGTAGGTTGGTAAAAGGTAGTAGGTGTTTGTAGACTAGGTAGGTAGAAAAAAGACAATATGGATTAATGTGGACCAAGTAGATAGGTAAAAGGTAGTATGAGTTACTACAGACCAAGTCAAATAGATAAAAGGCAGTAAATGTTACTGTGCACTAGGTAGGTAGGTAAAAGGCAGTATGAGTTACTACAGACCAAGTAGGTAGGTGGTGATGTAGAATTCCATCTTAGGAGGATAAAGATCTTCATCAATAATATTCTTCAACAAATCTTGAGTAGATATGGAAAGAGTCTCCAATCTCCCCCCTCACGTGTAGCATTACACGTGGATTAGAGAAAATAATAACAAAAGTAGATCTCCGGCCAAATTCCTATAATTACCTATGTACCTTCGATGATAGAAATAATGGCCGGAGAAGTGTCAATCTTCAAAAAATTGGATTTTCAAACTGACGTAATAGGATTCCAATAAATAAAATGGTTAATATATAAGCTGAATGGAAATTCTGACCACAAAGAGGGATCCACCTTACAAAATAACCCAATGGCAGTTCTGTCAAATTATTATTAATTATTTTCTTTTTTTTTTTTGGGGGGGGGGGGTCTCCAAATAAAGAATAGCATAAAAGGGAAGCTAAATAAAGAGAGGCAAGTAGCTTGACTTGAGCAGTAACCAAGTCATGAGAAATATAGTAAATAAGGAAAGAACTTATGCTGGAAAGAATGGTAATAGGTGGAGCACTAATAATGGAAAGAAGGGCTGTATGGAGGAGTAAGAATGGGAAAACAAAATTGGAAAGTAATTATAAATAAGAAAATCCAATAAGATGAAATAATTTTACGAGGCATGAGGGAATATAGAATAAAGGAAGAGAATTTATGGTAATTGAGTAAAGAGAAGCTGAAATCAGATAAAGCATGTATACATGATAATCTTCAACCCTCAATTAGGAAAGCAAACAGCTGAAGTGCAGCAAAAAAAAAAAAAAAAAAAAAAAAAAAAAAAAAAAAAAGAAAAAAGAAAGAAAGAAAAAACAAAGTAGAGTTTTTTTAATGAAAATAGAAAAATAGAAGGTGATCTTCAACCTTAGTTACCAAAAACCAGGGAAGGAGGCAAAATTACTTTGGTCTTGCAATAACCAACAATGTGTTCTCAACATTTTGAGAAACAAAAAAATAATTTGATTTAACAAGTCATGAACTAGAAGCTGAACTAAAAAATCCCAACAAAACAGTCTCCACCAGAAGAAAAGAGGGCAATAGAATGTGCTAACCAAACTACTAGAAACTTCCAGATTGTGATTGAGTTTCCTTCTAGGTAGATGCAATATTCCTTCTAAGTTTCAGCAGCAAAAACATCGATTGCAGAATGATGAGGCAGCATATCTGTTATAACCTGTCATAACCCAGGTTAAGGGAAAAGAAAAAGAAAAAAAAGCAGATGGTTCCAAAACACTAGAGGCTTTCATGCACAGACTCAGATCTCGCTCAGTAAGAAAACATATCACCCTGGGTTTCCAACAGTAGGAATGGTAGATGATTTCATATGTGACGTTAGAGAAGTTACTACCACATGATCATAGCAGCCATAGGTGGTTGTGCACCAGGTAAGAAAAAGGGAGAAAAACTGAGCAGTCAAGAAAGAAGAAGCAGTCCTAGGCCGATTAAACCTGCTCTAATACCATGTTAGAATTTCAGCCCCAGTAGTCAGCTTGCACACTAAAAGGAAATTCAGAAAGAAGAAGCAGAATTGAAGAAGATTGAAGACGATTAAAGAAGAAAAAGAGAAGAGGGAGAGAGCTTGCATGTATTTTGGCTCTCAATTGGAACGTTATTTATAACATAAAATCAAGTCTTAGTTTAGGAAAGTTTCCTAAATGGAGTTACAACAAGAAAGAAAATTACATATTGCATAGAATCTCCCAAATCTACTAAAAATGACACTATCTCAGGGAGATTATTTGTCAATCAAGCAATAAGAAAAATAGAAAGTAACCAAAATAGAAACCTAAGGTAAAATATAAAGTGATATTCTAACATAACCCATTACTGCTGGTTCAACCAAAATTTAAGATAAAACAAAGCAACTTAAACTGAACCAACGTGAATCTGTGTTAGGCCTCTCTAAACTAGAACAAGCCACGGTTGGACTGGTTCTTGTTGGACTTCATATGTTTGTAAAGTCTTATTTTTGGATAAAATAATAAATTAATGTAAAACAACCCTGAAGTGAGACATGGGGTTGCTAGCATGGTCTCACGAGATCTCTTTTTTTGAGACCTCGAGACAAGATCTCATGCAAGTTGAGTTGATACTAAAAAGCACAATATCCCGGCCAAGATCTCGGTTTGACTCAAGATCTTGAATCAACCTAGCCTTTCTAAGTAGCCCATCTAGGTTGAGATGAGTCGAGATATTTCGATCTCGATAGTCCTTCCTCCTCTGCTAGTTTTGGAGTTTTGGCCATATTTTTTGCTAGAAATTAGTCAGAGCTCTACCTAGGCTGCATCAACAAGCTGTTTAACTCATCTACAACAAAGATCTACGGATTTTGAAGCCAATCTTGAAACAAGGTGAGTGTTGTCTCCGAACTTCATTTTTTTTTTTTTAAAAAAGCTATGTTCTACATTGATGGAGGTGTGCTGGTGGAGTAGAAGTTGGAGGAGTTACTTAGTCATTTGTTTCACTCTGTCTTGTGGTGTAACTTATAAGTACACCAACGCTGTTATATGAAATTGTGAAAAACTGAACATGTTTGAGATCTTGATTTTGTTGAGGGACCAAGATTCCTGTTGAGATCGAGATCTCAAACCATGTTTGCCACACCGGGGGGGCGCTCAGCTAAGGGAGCCAGAGACTGGACGATTAAGAGAGAGCTAAGTCCAGGTAATGACGACCTGCCAAATCAAATCTGAGGAGTGAGATTTGATAGGCCATCTTTGGAGGTTTCCAACAAATCAATTCTGGTTAGTCTTCAGTTCTGTATCAGATGGTTTTTAACCATCCAATATACCAATTCACTTTGGATATGCAAAAAAATTACCATTTGAGTGCCTGTAAGCAGTGTTTTGTGTTGGTTATTTATTTTTAAGTTCCATGTAGAATCATAAATATGATTTCTGTAACCTCAATTGGTAGTATGGTCAAGTTGGTAGTTAACACTTTTCCTATCTTATATTGCAGAAAGGAACGTGAACTTCCCAAAAGTACACCTGAACAAAAACGAGAGGAGTTCAAGGCTTTGGTATCGGATGCTGCAAAGCGGTTCTTAACAGAAAGGACAGAACGCTTTGTGGATGAGGTGGAACTGTTCCTTGTTTCCGGGCTTACGGTTGAAGCTTATGATGAAATTTATTTGCAGTTATTAGGTCTTGGCACTGTTGATGTAACCAATGAGGAAATCGCTGTACGTGAACCAACACAGGATCTTTTCTATGACGATTTTGATAGCAACGAATGAAGAAGTGCATTATATGTTTGTAGTACCTGAGATGATGCCCTTTGGTTGGAATACTTGTTACGGAAAAAAAAAATCTCCCCAAACATGTGCTTCCTGCAACTGAGGTGTCAAAACATGATTGGTGTAAAGCCCATATGGTATTGGATAAGCTTAAGTATAGTTAGACATCAACAGGAAGTTCTCATTCCATGAACGATGATGCCCCTGTCCTTGATTGCAACCAATGGCTGAACAGAGAAGTAACTGGAATTGCTGCTACAGATCCATTGCATTGTAGTTGGCTTTTGTTCAACTGGAAGGGAAGTTTGGTTCTCTCTGGTGATGCAGTTGAGCACCCATGCATGGAAATGGGGTCTCTGTACATGTCAGAGGTAAAAGATATATTGGATTCAAGGGCATGAGGGTTATAACCCGTTAAACTATCATCACAGATTGCCCATGGATTGATAGACCTATGCTAGATGTCATATCAGTTGTTAAAATTAATATGAAGACTTAACTGGACATACCAACCATATCCTGTTAGTACTCACACCAACAGGAACTGTATTTGTTATCTGGAACTGGACTGCATTTGCTAACTATAGTCAGCTGCCACACTTTTCACTGGAACTTCATACGGTCACCTGCCATACTTTTTGCTGGAACTTCATATGGTCACTTGGTCACTTGCACATCTGAAGAATTTATGTTACTAAAGCAATTTAAGAAAATTAATTTTGATTAATTTTGTATTCTTTATACACAGGAGCACAAAGATCTGGTTGATGATTCTCAGTCCCCTTTGTCATCTGTATTTTTTTTAGTGTGCAGAGATTCTTTGTATCCCTCCTTTTTATGGATGAATTAGTGCATGATACATATAAGCCTAATGGAGATTTCATTTTCATTCATAGTGGTATATTTTGGTACTCATCCTCTTACCGAATGGCATCATAGAAGTGATAGGATCTTGTGATGACCAAGTTTCAGTTATTGCTATTTTTTCGAGCATGATCTGCATATAGATGAGATAAAACCAGAATCTACTCATTCTAGAACTACATTGAAATGGAATTAGACGAAAGCATCAGATTTCTTCAAATTGGAAACATTCCTGATGCATGAATCATGATTCTCTATTCCATAAGATGTAACATAGTTTTTCACCTATTGAATTCTTTTTCTGCTACTCTCAGCTTCAGGCAATTATTCCCTGCCTCTCCAAGGTGCCTTCTGGTATTCCATAAGATGTAACATAGTTATTTACTTCATTGCTCCTTTCATCATTGGTGTCAAGGATCCGAGTGTGATTGCTGATTACCGTATGAGTATATAGGAATCATCAGTTGGATCAAATTCTTGATCCTGCTAAGGTCAGATACATAATGTTTCAGGTGTTGGCATCTTATGACAATACTTCATCAACTTTGCACTTTGTCCATATCGATACTGTGTTAATTTACATGTAAAGACAAGAAGTAATGAAGCCCAAAACATCTATCTTTCAATGAATATCAAAGGTAAATCTATCTGATCACCTAAGCAGGATGGTCAAGACTCAAGTAGGTGACAGACACGATTACCAATAAAATATCTAATTGTTGTTCTGTAAGATTTTATGCATGTTGAGCTTAATTACTTGCTGTCTTACTGATAGTAGTTTAAAGGACAGCATTTTTCCACAAAAATGAATGTTAAGAGGGTGAAATATGGAGCTACAAGCTATGGTCATAGCAAATCAAGAGTGAACTTAATCTTTGCCCAATGAAGAAGCCCATTTCCTCTGCTTTCATTGCAAAAGTCACACTGAATCTCTTGTCTCGTCCTGCAACTTTTTGCTTGGCTAATTTTCATCATTTACTTTAAATATGAGGGGTAGACAGGTAGTTCCTCCCCACCCTACAACACTTCTTTTCTAGTAATATCTATAATGAGTGAATGAACAAGATACGAGGCTTACTAGTTCAGAAGCTTCCAAGGGACAAGAACCCAGAAAAAGTAGTTCTGTTTGAGCTTCAGTAGTTATTCCAAGTGGATTCACCCTTTCCATATGCCACTAAATGTTTCGCATTTCTAGGTCTGGGTCTTACTTTATGTTCAAAAGTTCTCTCATGCCATGCTGGTATTGAAGTACAGGTCTATGCTTGGGTGATCAATTTTGCAGAGTGGACATGAATAGGGGATTTCCAGGTCTGAGGGAGGTGTGGATGTCTTTGGTGGTTATGGGTGTGACAGACACTACAGCAAGCAGAGCAAAAAAGACGAGCAGTCGAGCCATTTTGAGCAGGCATGCAAGGATGCAGGGATGAGATTTAAAAAAAACAAGGGCCTAGCTAGGTAACACCCGGATCCAGATGGCTGGCTTTCGTATTATGATAACCCAAAATTACATGTTGATTTCCCCATATTATGAATGGATTTTCTTTTGTTCACCTCATAATTTACTCTGTTTTGGGGGATAATTCAATTGCTTCCAACTGTTGAGTGATAGGTATATATTCTTGATACCCATTTGGTCAAAAAGGAAGATACTTTATCACCTTCTTGTCAGGGTGAGCACTGAGCACTATGCTTCTTCCCCCAAAATTTGGGTGGGCCTGTCACAGCTTAGAGAAGGTAGATCTAGTTCTAGAATTTTAGATGGAAAGATGCAGAGAAGAGAGAGAAGCCAGAGACGAGAGGAGAGAGAATGTTGGATTATAATTCTTGTATTTTGTATGTCGCCTTCTCTTATGCTGTAGAGTTGGTAGATGGTTACAATAGACTATTCTGTTTGTATATAAGACTAATTACAATAGATGCTAGACGAGTGTAGTGCGGTCTAGAATGTTCCTTTAAGTGATATAGTCACTCAAGTACCCAGGTGGAAGTTGGTGCCTTGCAGTTCTAGCATGTGCCCCATTTGTGCCAGCTGCCCATTCACCTTACTTGCATGAGAGGTTGTGACATTGCCTTTTCTAGGGAGACTAACCTTGTCCACGAGGTTAAAAGCTGGAAATCGTGCATGCTCATTCTCAGTGCCTTCCCAGGTTGCATCTTCAGGCGGTAATCCCTGCTAGTGGATCAAGACTTGAGAGATGGTGTTTTTGCCTCGGTGAACCAAGCAATTGTCAAGCAGCGCAAGGGGTTGCAGCGGCATCAAAGGATTCTCAGGGATGGCTGTTTGAGTCGTGTGTTCTCCAAGGAGATATGGAAAACAGGATGGATGCGAGAGTTAGGCGAGAGTTGTAATTTATAAGCGATGTTGCCAATTCGACGCAAAACCAAGTAAGGCCCAAAATAGCGCTTGGATAATTTATGATTCAAACAATGAACAACAGTGATCTGCCAGTATGGATGTAACTCAATGAAGACCCTGTCCCCTGGTTTGAATTCTCTGTCGACATGTTTCCGATCAGCTTGGGACTTAATTCGACTCTGTGCACGACGGAGATTCTCCTTTAAGGTCTAAAGCAATTGATCTCTGGTCTGTAGTGCAGTATCAACAGCTACGTTTGGGGAAGAACTTGGGATGTACCTGACCAAGGTCGGTGGGGGTTGTCCGTAGAAAGCCTGATATGGTGTGCTCTGTAGAGAAGAGTGAAAGGATGTATTGTAAGAATATTCAGCCCAGGCGAGATGTTTTGGCCATTGTAGTGGTTCTTCACTCACAAAACAACAAAGGTAATTTTGGAGACATCAATTTAGAGCTTTAGTTTGTTTGTCTCTTTTTAGGGAGTCTCTTTCACTGACAATGGAGCGGAGAATATCGTGGAGCTTAACAACCTCATTCATTAATGTTTTTGCTACTCTAAAGCTGGTGAAATTGGAGGGTAAGGCAGAAAAATGTGCATATTTTGTCAAGCGATCGATGACGACCATGATGGTTGTCTTCCCCATTTCCGGTGGTAGGCCTGTTATAAAATCCATAGATATTTCTTCCCAAACTTGCTCGGGGGATTGGCAAAGGTTGAAGGAGTTTTGCTGGGGGTGATTGTATTGTCTTAACTTGTTGACATATAAGACACTGTGCTACAAATTTTCGTGTGTTGTTGCGCATCCCTTTCTAGTGCAAGTTCTCAGCCTAATGTTTATAAGTGCAGTGATATCCAGCATGACCACCATTGGGCGTGGAATGGTACTCTTGGATGAACTGAATGCGCAAGTCCGAACTGGATGGCAACACAATTCATTGATTGAAGTACAAGAGTCCATCTCGCAATACATAACCTATATAGAGGTCATGAGTTTGTTGTAAACCGCTGTAAATTTTCTGTAATTCATCAGATTAACGAACGAAAGCCCGTATGTGGTCCAAAAATGCTGGTGCTGCTACAGTTATAGCCATGAACTCAGGCACTTGGATAAGGCGTCTACAGCAGAGTTCTACTTATCGGGCTGGTAGGTTATTTTGAAGCTTTATCCCATGAGTTTGGCCATCCAAAACTATTGTTCCGGTGTCTGGATTACTTGGGTGGTTAACTCCTTAAGGCTATGGTGATCGGTCCTGATGTAGAACTTGCTTCCCAATAGATATTGACGCCATTTGCGAACAACTTGAGTGATGGAGAGCATTTTCCGCACATAGGTGGATTCTGCCTGCAATCTCGCCAATGTGTTCTTGTTGAAGAAGGCAATGGGGGGGCTTAACTGGTATAGTACTGCTCCAATTCCAACCCCCGAGGCGTCAGTCTCCAAAATGAATGGTTTAGTGAAATCTGGTAGGGCTTGGATTGGTGCTTGGACCAAACATTTTTTTTAATTTGCAAAAAGCATCTTTGGCTGAATTGGACCATTTGTAAGCTTCTTTCTTGAGTAAATTCGTTAGTGGGATTGCAATGTGGGCATAGCCTTGTATAAATTTTCTGTAATAGCCTGTAAGGCCCAAGAAAGCCCACACATCTCAAAGTCCTTTTGGAGTAGGCTAGTCGTTGATTGCTTCTAATTTAGTTGGATCCACCACAAGTCCATTGGATGAAATTATGTGGCCCAAATATGCTATGGACGTCTATCCAAATGAACACTTTGAATGTTTGGCATACAACTGATGGGCCTGTAATGTCTCCAATATGATTTCAAATGTAGCATGTGTTCCCCCCTTGTGGTGCTATAAACTAATAAATCATCAAAGAATATTAGAACATATTTTCTTAAAAAAAAGCCAGGATATTTCATTCATCATGGCTTGGAATGTCACAGGGGCGTTAGTAAGCCCGAAGGCATGACTAGAAATTCATAGTGCCCATCATGGGTCCTAAAGGTGGTTTTTGGAATGTCTTCCACCTGAACCCAAATTTGATGGTAGTCGGACCGTAGATCCAATTTAGAGAATAACATGCCCCATGGAGCTCATCAAATAACTCGTCTATTGTCAGAATAGGATACCGATTAGGTACTGTTACGACATTTAATGCCTGATAGTCAACACAAAATCGCCATGTCCCATCTTTTTTTTTTTTTGACCAAAAGAACTGGGGATGAATAAGGACTGGTACTTGGGCGTATGATACCTAAGGCCAACATGTTTGTGACTTGTTTCTCAATCTCATTTTTTTGAAAATGGGGATAGTAGTATGGCCGTACACTCAGTGGGCCTGAACCTAATTGTAGGTGAATGTTGTGATTGTGTTCTTAAGGTGGGGGAAGTCCCTTGGGCTCACCAAACACCGTGGAGTGGGCCTTTAATAACTCTTGCAATTCAGGGCCCATGTGCTCCGTTTGTGGTCTTGTGGGTTCGTCCAATTCCAATTTAAAAAATAAAGCTTCTGTTTGGGCTGTAGTCTTTCGGGGTTCCCCTTGTAGTTTCACTAGTTGCCCCATATGGTGGAACTTAATAGTGAGATTTTGATAATCAAAGAGGATTGGCCCTTGCTGGGCCATCCAATGGACCCCTAGAATTAGGTCGGCCCCAAATATAGGAAGAACGTAAGCATCAACCTCAAATTGAACTGATTGGATCTATAAGGGTAATTGTCTTATTAGACCTTCACAAGTCAATCTGCTCCCGCTGCTGACGATGATGGTGGTGTGAGGAACAACCTTTGCAATGCACCCCAAACGGTGTGCTACTCGGCTTTGAATAAAACTGTGTGTAGCCCCTCTGTCCACTAAAATCTGGATGGGTTGCCCTTGAATATACCCAGTGAAACAAATTTGTTGTTGGTGTTGGAATCTCATTCATAGAGTGGTAGGATAGTTCCTCCACTTTTTCTTTAGCATTTTCACCATTTTCATCCTCAGATTCTGTAGGAGGATTGCCGTCATCGTTGTATTCCAACAGTAGCAGTTGTTTCACCTTGCATTTGTGTCCTGGAACAAATCGCTCATCACAGTTAACGCATAACCCCCTTTCCCTACTTTGTTGCATCTCAATTGGAGTTAATTGTTTTATGTGAAGGGTACTTGTTGCAAGTGATGGTGGATGATATAGTAATGGTGGTTTGGAGGAAATGGGTAATGGCCGTAGGTAACTCTGTCTAAATTCTGGAATTCGATTCTCTGCTAATTTAGCCTCCTGAAGTTTGGCTAGATCAATTGCCTCATACATTTCTTTTGGGCGAAATGCCAACACTTCTTTCTTAATGTCCAATCGCAACCCAGAGACAAAACAACTTACCAATGCAGTTGCAGGGAGTCAAGTTATGCAATTGGATACTGACTCAAACCGACTCTGATAATCGGCCACAATAGTTATTTGCGTTAGTTTGAACATGGTTGTCTAATGATCTTCATAAGCCGATGGACCAAAGCGTTTCTCTAACTCTCGAATGAAAATCTCCAGCTAGGTAATTGTTGGTCTTTGTACATCCATTGAAACTAATCGAGAGCAATATCGTCCATATGAAAAGAAGAAACCAGTAACCGCTGCTCATTTTGAATCGAGTGGTAATCAAAAAACCTCTCAGCCTTAAAAATCCATCCGGTGGTGTGAAATCCAACCCTATCCTAACCCTGATCTTGACCTGGAAACCCGGTTGTTTGTAGGTCTGAAGATCTGGAGTAAAGGAAGAAGCCAACTATGGGCCATCTCAGTGGAAGACATGGTGTTCGACCCAGAACCCATGGAAATTGATGATGGAGTTCCATACTTGGAAGTCTGTACTAATCTGGAAAGGAAGTTGTAGCTTGTTGAAGGTGAGTCAGATGTACTTGAAGTATAGTTGGACATGATTCGAAGGCATTTTTCTATACTAGGTAAGTCATATGTTGTGTTGGGAGAAGCCCATGAGGTTTGGACTTGAGTTGGGCCTCCAATTCTCTGTCTGGGCCTTGTTGATCAGCTTGGTTGACTGGTTGGTCGATTGGGCCAATTGACCAAGCAATTGACCAACAGGTCCAGAAATCCGAGAAAACCCTCTGTTTAGGGTTTTTCACTTTCTATTTAAGTAAACTTCGTGTTTCTTAGTATCCTCTGCCTCCAAAACTCCCAGAGAACATGGGAAGACTCTTTCAAAGCTCTCTTTGGTGATTTCGAAGGATCTTTGCGAGATCTGAAGCTTCACATTTTCGATCTGTCAATCCAACGTTAGCAATCTCTTCTTTGTTGTGATTTATCTTTCCATGATCTTATTCTTGATTGAGACTATGAAGAAGATGCTGCATCCTTGCAACCATCTCTTCCATAATCTCCTTCCATTCTTTAGGGTTTATGATCATCATAGTGACCTTAACCATAATTCTTCTTGAAACCCTAATTCTTCTTTTGGATCTAATTTCTTAACATGATTGGATCTAATTTTCATGATGGAATTGTGAATGACTTCTGATTATTTCCTACTAGGATGAGATCTGATCATCTCTAGTCTTTCCCATGGATTCATAGTATATTTTTCATTGAAAACTAGGGTTTTCCAAATTGGGGAATCATGATTTCAAATTGGAAGGTAGTGTTTTTAATCATTGTTAATGCCTAATCTATACTCCTTTAGTGTTAGAATACTGTTCTAAAGGTTTCCTCCAAGTTTCGTAGAGTTTCGAATATTGTAGATTGAGTTTCGGATCAAAATCCATGTTTTTGCTTCGTACTAACTCAGTTGGTCGACTGGTTGGTTGACTGGGTCAGTAGACCAACCAATCGACCAAGCAAGTCAGTAACTCTGTTTTTCGCTCGATTTGATTCGTTTGCTCTCCAATCTTTTAGGCCTCTTTTCTAATGTTGTATCTATGATTGTTTAGGGTTTAATTGCTAGGTTTGGAACCTCTCTCTTTGATCTTTGGATAATCATCAACACTATCTAAGGTAAGGGCAGTTATCTCCATAGTGACATAGATTGTGTGTATGCTAGTTTCTAATTTCGGAAACTCTTAGATTAGCTACTGATATTGTACTTTCTATTTATGATGTACTGCTGTAAGTACAATAGCACCTTACTTATATTTTCTCTTTCATTATTTGAGCATATATGCATGCTTACTCATATATGTTGTTTAATGAATTGATCATGCTTTTACGTATTCCTTTATATGATGAGATGTCGGTTATGTATGATGTGAGTGATATGAGAATGTGATTGATTAGGTATGATTTGGGATTGGGAAGTGTCCTTTTGACATTTCTGTCCTTGAACATCAGTGGGAGTAGTATGGGATATTTCCAATGGTGCCCCTTGACGCTTTCCCGGATTATTGATTTGTCATACCTAGGGTTGTTTGCAGTGTTTGGCTAGGATGTCCTCGTTATATCAGACCCGATTCAGAAGGGTATTGAGACCGAACGACCCGTGGTAGCAATGGGGATTCATGGGTGCTCAAAACCGGTAACCAATTCGTGAGAGGACATGAATCACATTGTGGATACTCGTGAGAGGCCATTTATTGGTAGGGTTGCAAAGAATAGACTTGGGCTCATGGGCACTCAAGACCGGTAACCAATCCGTGAGGGAACATGAGAGCTTCCCGTTTGTTATTTGTGAATGACCAATAGGGTTGATGAGTCTATAGTCAGGGACTATGCTGACTCTAGTGTGAAGGATACCAGAAAGGATCACCAGGGGCAAGGAATGGACGTATCTGGATCTGAGTTGATATGACTAAGTAGATGACATGCATTGGGCTAGGTTTTACCTTGACATGCGCTAGTACTTAGACCAATGGTGATGTGAGAGAGCGGTGACCTATACCCCCAGCCATGGATTGTCTCGAGGGATGAAGGACCCACTACCAACCGGCGTTGTGAGATGAGACCTTCCTAAAGAAGTATGGTGCTATGACTTAAAGCATGTCTGCCTATAGAGACCATCATACATAGAGTTAGATGCATGCACACATTGTCTGTTTCATATCGCATTGCATCATGTTATGTTCTGAAATCATGTTATTTATGTTGTTATGATTTAACTTGCCTTACTGAGTTCATTCGAACTCACTCCTTTTTTTGTGCAACCTCTTTTGTTAGATTACTCTAACAGTACTGAATACTATGAAGGGCAATATGAAGAAGCACCAGTTGAAGAAGTGTACTACATGCAAGGTGTTGGCAACAATGAAGATCACATTAATGATCTCACGATTGATCATGTTACGTACTACGATTAGACCTAATGTGGAGTGGGAACGTCTGAGTTGGATTGATGAAGTCCATTATTATGAAGACGTTATCTATAAACTAGAAGACTCTTAATCTAGTTGATTTCCATTCCTTTACCTTCCTTTAAGAACAGTTGTATTTCTTTTTAGACTTTCGTGCTACATTCTGCTGTAACTGTGCAGTGAGATTCTGCCTCACTCCACTCCTTTTTTATGTTTACATCTGGTATCATTTTCCGCACTCGATTATACTTGTCATTTATTTCCTTATCTGGATCTCTTATTTACAATATTATACTTTGAATATATCCGTTCATGATTATGTTATTGCTTATGTGGGAGGATGATTTCCTCGATACTTGATCTTCAGGGCTGTGGATCACACACTCAGGTATGCCAAATAGGGTACCGGCTGGGTGGATGTGACAGGTGGGGTTGAGGCCACTGAAGTGAGGAAAATAGAGTCGAACCCCTTTGGCTTGAATTGCTGAAAGAAAATTCAATCCAGACAACCATGAATTTCTTGAAGTAGAGGAGGGGTCTGTAATCGTAGGTGGTCGTGCCGAATTAACGGGAGCTCTCAACGCTTGTGCCACTTGCCCACTCAGTGCCATCACTTGCGTGACCAATTGGGCTATTTTTCTTTTTGCTGATTCATATGCCTCTTCTGTGCCTCCATTGTTGCTTGCAAGGCTGTGAAAATCTCCCCATGCTCTGAAGTGATTGTGTTAAGTTGTTTTAGATTTTCATCCATCACATGCAGACGAGTTCAGTAAGCCATCCAGCAGGTCGGACCAATGTCACGGCTTAGAGAAGGTAGATCTAGATCTAGATTTTATATGAAAAGATGCAGAGAAGAGAGAGAAGCCAGAGACAAGAGAAGAGAGGATGCTGGATTATAATTCTAATTATCTTGTATTCCGTATGTCGCCTTCTCTTATGCTGTAGAGTTCGTAGATGGTTACAATAGACTATTCTATTTGTATATAAGACTAATTACAATAGATGCTAGCCGAGTGTAGTGCAGTCTAGAATTTTCCTTCAAGTGATATAATGACTCAAGTACCCAAGTGGAAGTCGGTGCCTTGCTATTCTAGCATGTGCCCCATTTGTGCCAGCTGCCCCATTCACCTTACTTGCGTGAGAGGTTGGGATAGGGCCCCACCTAAATTTGTGGTGAAGAAGCATTCGGGGAGTATTATGTGCTCCCCCCGACAAGAGGTGATCCAAACTCTTGTTTGAGCATCCATTCTACCTTAGTCGTTTCTATATATGTGGTTGGGCCTCCATCTAGCTCTAGATGTTATACTCATTATGCGAGTCGGGTAGGGACTTTCTTTGAAGTCTAGGGCCATTAGGCAACATGAACCTACCAAAGCCTCAATCCAAGATATGATAGAGATTAGAGCAGCATGACATTGGTTTAGGTACAAAATACCTATCACAAATTACTTGAATTTTTTGGTTGTTGTTGCGTAGGTATATCCCGCGTGGCTCTTGACTCACAACATGTAGATATTTTCGAGATCTAACAGTTATGATCTTCCCACCTTTAATTTTAATTACGGCCATAAAATTCTGAAATGATGTGATTATCTAAGAGTCATATGAGAGAATTGTTAAAATTGATATGTGTATTCAAATTAAAAGATAAACATATTTACTAGTTACTGTTAGAACGGTCCTTCATCAAAGACTACCTCACAAGACTTTACCCCCTCACCAGTCTAGTTTACTCCAAACCTAAGGCCCAAAAACATCCTAGTTAGCTACTAATCTTCCTTCTTTTTTTTTTTTTTTTCCTTCTTATTTAGGTCCCGGGATGGAGGGTAAAGATTTCTTGATAGAACATGATGCTAAATATAAAAAGTGAAGTTTGAGATGCCTGTGGGAACTTCGATAGGATTGGGGTCAGAAGCTCCACTCTCTTTCAACAGATCTGTGGAAAACAACATTTGGGAACAATTGGTACATGCGATAGAATGTTTTTTCATTGATCAAGTATGGTCATAGGCACTCTCTACAATCTCAATTCCTATCTCTGAGAATTATTATAAAGAAGTTCAAGTTCAATTCATCAACATCTCAAGACATGCAACAACAGATGAAGTGCCATAGCCACAACATAACACCAGTTTCTTTCAATAAGTGCATCAGCAGATCCATGATACCAAAGTACCACCAAGCCTATTATGAGTCTTAGATGGCATCTCTAACAGTTCAGCCAAGTAGCAATCTAAATAGTCAAAGTTCCACAGACTAGTCATATAAGGCTCAACCATCTGTGGAAGTAGCTCCCCAAAAGCTCATCTGACCCCAAGGTAATACGTATCCGGTAAAAGTTGTCACAATCATTAATAGGAAGATTACAACTCCGAGACACCAAATCATAGACCAGGTTTAGGACATTGTGGCATATTGGCCCCTCACTAAAAGGGTAGGTGGGCAAGCTCAGACCAAGTTTAAGTTTCAGCTGCTAACTGAATCTTGTGAAATTCATTCTTCCCTTCTTGGAGTAGGCGCTTGTATAGAGCCCAGGTTGTTGATCTAAGCATACAGACCCAAATACGCTAGATCTACGGAATCAGCCAAATCGACAAGAAAAGTACTTAATGTCAAGTGCCCCTACTATCACCTATATGATGTTACTCTTATATTTTGTTTTGCTCATCCGTACATGACGTTCTAGAAGACATTACCAAATACATTACAATTCCTTAGTTTTGAGTCTTCTTTAAGCCTACTTAACTTGAAAGCAAATTTGCCTAGTTCATTCCTGTAAGTTAGACCATCTCAGGATTGTTTAACCATATATATATAAAAATGGATCATGAGACAACCACATTTTCAACAATTTTAAACTTCCCTAACTTAAGAAGCTTAAAAAGGGATGACAAGAGGGGCATGGTTGGAAGAGACCCTTCCCAGAAGAGGGGGGGGGGGGCTAGGGAAGGCCGACGACTTGATGAGGGGAAAGCAATTGTAGAAGCTCGCCCATTGCTTTATAGAGATTGTTATGAACTGACTAATTGATATCAATCTCCCGAAACACTAGCTAAGCTAATTTTATTAGTCCCTTCAATCAAATCAATAAGCCTTTTGATTGACGAGCAAGAAAGCCCGCCTTCTTAGTTTGCAAATACGTAAATTAGGGGGTTAGGCCCTCAACAATTAAATTAGGGGGTCGAGCTTTCGCTTCCTTAGATGCTATTGTTGGACCTAGAAGATTGGCTATTGATTTTTATTTCAATCTGACCTACTAGTGCAACATCCACTTAGTCAAGTCATGGGAGTGCGCCTACTATGGTATAAGAAAGACGGGCAGACTGGGCTTTGCTTCTTTCGTCATGAGTTGATCTTCCCAAGTCTAGTTAGGAAATAACATGCGGCCTCACTAGGCTTTACTAAAAAAGCATCCCTTATGAATAGTAGGGCGGGGGAAGACAAAAAAGACGAGTGGAAGAAAAAAGAAGACGAGGTTTGTTTGAGAATTTGGGAAAGGAACGAAGAGGGAGCTGAACTATTGAAGCCTCCACATATTCCTGTTGCTCTTCTTCTTAATTTGTTTGGCTAATTCAGTGATCAATTTATTTATTTCGGAAAACTAATGTGATTTTTTTCCCCTTTAAATTTTTAATTGTTTAATATGATACTATAGCACCATTTTTTTTTTTTTTGGGGGGGGGGGGGCATGAAGCTTCCATGGCTATGACAGCCCTAATCAAGTACCAACAGACAGTGGGAAGTGGGAAGATTTCAAGCTAGCCCAGTAGAGTGTCCGAACAATTTCTCCAAAATCATGTGTTAGGTGTATTGAAAAGGAAAAGAATGAGCAATCCTATGAAGACAATAAAAAGAGGTAAGATGAGCGTGCGATGCTTATTGCTCTTCTGAAGTACTAAGAAATAATATCTTAGTGTTGGAAGAAGCTGACAAGAAGTCCAAAATGACATCTATATTTGTGGCTGGAAGGCTCTCTGGATCTCTCTCAATTCAGTCCTAAATGATTTTGATTGGCTCAGTTATAACAGCTTGTGGGTCTCAGTTGATGATCTGGTCTTCCACCAATAGTGTCCTTCGTCAGCTTTTGTCCCTCTCATGGGCAACCATGGCTAAGGGTACCCCTACAAGTGTTAGAATGTATATGGGTTTTGTAAAAATATTGCATTTGTAAGATAATGTGGTAAGGAAGACTCCAACTGGCAGCCAAGTGATATGAGAACAGTTGGTCTAAATTTATAAATGTATCTATGCATTACAACAGCCAAGTGATTATCATTTTCATGAATTGGTCTCAATTTATTTATTTTAAAAGTGAAGTAGAAATCATATACAGTAGAAAATTTCAGTTAGTTGATGAGCTACTCTGATTTTGGTTTTGAAAATTTGAAATTTTAGTTGATTTCAGTCTTGCTCTTTGACAAGTGCTTGATTGACTAGATGGGCAGAGCATGAAGTTCATGTTTACAATAAAACACCAGACACGTTCACTTGGTGGTGTCACCACCATCATTCCTCTTGCCACCACTATCACCCAGGGCCCTTTTCCCTTGCCTCAGCCATTGTTTTAGCTTGGCATTGAACCCAAATTACAATACAATGTGACACAGCTTCACTTCTCTTACTACCACAGCCTGATTGAAGGGGAAATTTCCACTAAGAAAATTTGCAGCAAAAGAGATCAACTTCTGTTTAGAATTAAATATGTTAAATACATGAACTGTTTATTGTCCATCTGTATTTTTTGCTTAAATTTCAAATATAGCCTCCTTTGGTTCAATGTTTCTTGCAGGTCTATATAGAATCTTACTCATCTATCCCCACAATACAACAGCTACTCTGCTCGAAATTGTCGAAGTTCTTCCTTCAGATGAGCATCTGAAAGCTCCAAATACAATGTTTCCAAAGAATTCAAATCCTTTTTGATCCAAGACATCCATCCCCAGTAAAGTTTGCACAATCCTAATGAACATGTAAATTTGCATAGTCCCAATCCCTGTAATCTTGCCTTCTAGTACTATTTTTCATTCTGACAATCTCGTCAACATATGAACTAACACATACGAGATTGAACTTCCATAGGTCATAAGTAGTGACATATGCTCCCCATCACTCTTGGACCTTCCCCAGTTAAATTATTTATTCTTTATAATCCTTTTTATATCCTTCTGATATAAAACTTCCATAGGTGACAAGTTTTCTTCTTCTTCTTTTCTTTTTGTAATCAATGATGATAAGTTATTTTTACAACCTCTATATCGAGCCCAGCTGCTCCCCTAGAGGGGTGATGTATAATATTACATCCTACCTTCTCCACTACACATTAGAAGAGGGTCCCAACTTATCAATTCTCAAGTAATCCTACTAACCCAAGAAACAGCGGTAATGCTAACCCTTACTAAATCCTACTAGATGCAAGAGACTCATGCACTGAATACAACCTTTTTACAACGACCACCTTCATTTGTGAGAAGAGCGAGAACTGTTGCAGGACTGTGAAACAAACCACAAATTCTTATTAACTAGCTTGACATTTGATAAGTGCACAAAGAAGAGTCGGGTCGTCAGTACACCAAAGTTGATGTCAAGCAAACAACGTTACAAGAACATGATACTGAAAAACAGTGACACATATAGACATCCATAACGGAAGTTGCCATGTACCTTAGGCCCTTTCACATGGTTTTTACTCTCTCTTCTATGACCATGCAGCCTCCATAATAAAGAGTCGGAATTTTTTAACTTTCATCCTTAAAAAGAAGATGGGAGGGTAAGACCCACTTAGCTAGTCACAATCATCCATATTTAACATACTAGGTAACTCCCTTCTTTCTCTCCACTTTGTCAGTTTTGCTTTTAAGGTAAAGAACCATACCCCGTATCTCTATAATGAGGAAGGAAGGGAAGGTGGGTGATTTGGTACAGTTGCCAGTTTTAAGAAACAAAGAACTCTTCCTCTTTCTCTATGCTCCTCTTCCGCCTGTAGCCTCCATTAGTGACTGGAAGGAAGCAGCTAAGGAGAGTAAAAGGAATCAATCTCCTGCTCATGTTTTGGAAATGTGGCAGTAGAAAGTGCCATTGAAGTGGATTAATCCAATGTCCAACATAGCCAACTGGTTCTTCTTAAAATTTACTAATTCCATTTATTATCTTCAGTTTCTCCTTCTCTCTTGTTATGAAGTGTTGTGTTGAAGTATATTTCGAAGATGAAAGGAGATGAAAGTGATACATTAGAAGCACAAAGAATTGGGAAGAAAACCAGGTAACAGACAGAAGTTGGTGGCCAAAGCACACCGCACTTGTAACTAAGTGGCACTATCATTATTTTCTCAGAACTAAAAATTTTTCCAGACAAGCTCTCTTTTATCCTCCCCCACCTTTCTGCTTTCAAGTTTTTCTTTTTCGTATTGTTCTTGAATTATATTATAGGGAAGGGTTGTGGGCCAAGGAACATAGTAAAAAGTGAAAAGAAAATTCTCCAGATCAGCGTGAGTTTCACTATCTTGATAGAAATTGATACCTGGAAGAGAAAGATATTTTTGTATTTTCTACACTTGAATAGCCTTCTGTGCATCTATACATGTGTACTTGCGTCTGTATAAGAAACAAAAACCATGACAAGTTAGATTAGTTAGTCTCAGATCAATCATAATATGTTGAAGATAAGGAAGGAGAGCTGATAATGCTGAACAATACTCCAACAACTGATATCAGGTATTGAAGTGAAATTGCGTTTAACAGTGTGATACCAGTGAAATAAAGTCTCTCTCTCTCTCTCTCTCTCTCTCTCTCTCTCTCTCTCTCTCTCTCTCTCTCTCTCTCTCTCTCTCTCTCTCTCTCTCTCTCTCTCCATCTATCTATCTATCTATTTCCATGTTTGAGCATAAATCAGTAACCTCATATCATCTGAGTGGAAACGAATTTCCTAGCACAGAAAATATGTATCACGACAAATGGTAACAACAATGGGTTCCCAGGTAGGTGACACCAAAAATAATCGATTATTTTCAACAAAGCCATGGCTTAGCTTTGTCCATTCGGCACTCAAATGCAAGTAAGCAGTACAAGCTCATGCTCGGCAGGTGTCTTCCACTAAGTCGATAGGCTTGCTAATGCATCTACACTCCTGGATACAGAGACACTGTTTGCAGATATTTAGGCTATCTTAGTTCTCTATACGTGTTTGAAAGTCTATAAACAAAAAAAAGCTATGCCTAGGGACCCATAAGCCTACACCCACTTAAAAGTTTTGGGCCGTAACTACCACTTCCACTTCGCATCTGATGAAAATGGCGTGGTGTTATATATATGTGGTCTCGTTCCACCAGAAATTGCCAACAAATTAGTACTTACTCAGATGCCATACATGCTATAAGAAAGAGAGAGAGAGAGAGAGAGAGAGAGAGAGAGCTGTTAGCCATGAATTCCTCTACTGTAATAGATGTTCAAATTCAAGAAGCTTCTCCGAAAGAGAAGAAGAGCATTCTCCACTTTCTTAGAGCAAAGAAAGACACAGATGAGCACAGAAAGTTGATTCACAGCATCAAGGTTGGACTTGCACTGGTTCTGGTTTCACTCTTCTATCTCCTTGATCCTCTTTTCGAGCAAGTTGGAGACAATGCCATGTGGGCCATCATGTCAGTAGTGGTTGTTTTCGAGTTCTATGCAGGTTCTTTTAACTTTTTCATACATTTTTTTTTATTTCTTGTTACATACATGTTTTGTTTGCAGAGACTAATGGAAAAATTGAAAGAATTTGTCAATTATAGCTTGCTTTTCAACTCACCATGTGAACTGAGGAACTACTCCATGGTTGAAGTTAGTCTTATGACACTGCTGAATTCATGACAGGTGCAACACTTGGCAAGGGCTTGAACCGCGGAATTGGTACAGTTCTAGGAAGTGTCTTTGGGTGTTCTGCAGCAATTCTAGCTCAAAACCTTGGCAAGGTTGGCCAGGCTGGTACCATTGGCATATCCATATTCCTCTCTGGTACGGTTTCCGTATCTGACAATAAAGTTCTGGTGTTTGCAACCTCAACAACCTCTGGTAACAATACTAAGTGTTACATTGCCTATAAATGCCACACAATGTTGTTAGTTAATGTGTTATTGAATCAGTATGTGTTCAACACTCTATAAGACTAATACAGCACTTTGTAATATTAGTCTTAAAACAAGTTTTTATCTATTCACAGGAATTTGGAGTCTGATGTGAATCTTTTAGAAACCAATCAAGTATGAGGTTAAGAATATCAAAATTATTATTATTTAGGTTTGAACCTTAAATCTAGTGCTTGATGTGCTTTCCACTAATCCTATAGTTTAGTACAGTGTCCACTAGGTTTGTAACTAGATCTTTTCTTGTCTAAATACTACCAGCTTCCCCTTCTTCTTTTAGGGGGGAAGAGATGTACAATGTAGACTACTTCATTGTCCTATAATTTCTATTTCTTAACTTTCACCAATCTAAAGTAACGTTTCTGAATGAATCATTCAGGTGCTGCTGCTACGTATACCCGGCTGGTTCCAAGCATAAAGAAGAGATATGACTACGGAGCAATGATTTTCATCCTAACATTCAACCTAGTTGCAGTGTCAGGTTTGCGTGAGGACAAGGTCATCAAGATAGGCCTTGACCGTCTCTCAGCAATTGGGATGGGATTTGCTGTCTGTGTGTCAATAAGCTTACTAATCTTCCCTGTGTGGGCTAGTGATGAACTTCATTGTTCTACAGCTTCAAAGTTCAATAAACTTGCTTGTTCGATTGAAGGTCAGTTTTCTTGGTTTTGGGCAAAGATAGAAAAGAAAATGAAGAAACTATAAATACTTATTAAGTTCTAGAAAACAAGAACAAGTTATTAGAATCTCAGCTTTGAATCCTTGAGTAGATAATCTTTTAAACTAGATCAAGGGGGGAGGGGGAGAGTAGAAGCTTATTAAGTCTAAAACTTCTTGGCTCCTTTTATTGTAGGATTCATTGGAGATTACTTCGAAGGAAATGAGGAAAAGATGGATAATCATTCTGAAACCAGTTTCAATGCTTGCAAATCAGTGCTGCACTCAAAGTCCACAGATGAATCATTGGTAAGTAGTAACTGAACTAAAAACTTTCAAACTAGAAGGATTATTATTCAACAGCAGTCTCTTCTTTATAATCTGGATGCTATCTAATTACATGAATCAGAAACTTCTTTAATCCCACCCCTATAACTTATCAGATACATTTTTCATAATTAAAACAAAAGAAACAAGTGACAGTGACACCATCTTTATTTCTCAGGCCAATTTTGCAAGGTGGGAACCATGGCATGGACAGTTTGGGTTCTTCTATCCATGGCACAAGTACCTGCAAACTGGAGATTCACTTAGAGACTTGGCTGCCTCCATTCTGTCGCTAAACAGGTGTCTTCAGTCTAATCAACAGGCATGATACTGCTTCTCTGAGCTTTATCTGTATTAATAACATGAGATCAACCCCCCCCCCCCCCCCCCCACCACACCACCAAAAAAAGAAAAAAGAAAAGGATTGTTAAACATGGCATAAATCATAAAAAGGTAAAATAAGAAAGCAGTTCATAACTCAATGAAACAAAGATAATCCTTTTATAAGCTAAACAAAGGTAAAGTCATGGAATTTTCTATCAATTTCACTGATCAAAGAAGCTTTGATCTTGTCTAGAAGACCGAAATAGATTTTCTGAGAATCCCAACATCAGCCAAAATTTTGGTTTTTCCCATGTCTTGCATGTATGACCTCAGTATTTCAATACCAAGGGGCTAAGGGAAAAAATGATGACCAAATTTTATATTCTACTTATTGCATACATAGAAGTTAAAATCAACTGTCAAGAACAGTTTTTGCTTGTTTATGATACTGATTGTTCAACCATCAGGCTTTTTTTGTTGCTGATCCAGACAGCTCAAATTTGGGGACAAGCTGCATTAATGGCCACCCTATGATCCTGCTCTATGAATAATAAAACTATTTTTTATTCAATTTTTTGAATAGGGTAGACTAAGAAGGGCATACTTTTAGTGACATGGCATGCTTCAATGGGAAATGGAAGATGCAAAAATTAAAGAACTCGTGGAAAAATTTTTGGGCCTCAAAGTTGCTAGAGGCTAAGGTAATTTCCACAGGACAAGGGTGAGATCATAAAAGCAAGACAAGAGAAAGGATCCAGTTTCTCTCCATCCATGTGAAGAGAGATTCTCTTCAACCATTGGATCTGATCCTCTGATTGAACTTCAAGGAACTTTTGACATGAACCCAGACACCAATCTATCTTTTAGGTATCAGTACTGGATCGTCCAATCCAAACAATATTGGTCATAGGATTGGTGATACCAGACCTAGAGAGGACAAAATGGCAAAAGGAAAACCCCATATTAATATTTTGAAAGGAAAAATTATCTGATCCACCTGATTTGGCCACACTGGCATTGGTAGCGACTTATATCATGCAATAAAACCTTGACCCAGTCATACTGTCACATCACCAAAGTATTCACCCTTTGCCATGAGCAGAAAACATAATCCCTACCATTCTGTTCATGTTGCTAATGCCTTCGGAAGGTATGAAAAAGCGGCATCTCAGGATACTATCATAGTTACATGTATCTAATGACAGGCTTACCCATGTAGCTTCCCTCTTCTCTTCTTTTTCTTTCTTTCTTTTTTTTTTTTTTTTTTTTTTTTTTGTTCTTTGGTACAAAGGGGTTTAATTAAGCCCGGGATGGGGATATTAATATGCCTCAACAAGAGTCGAACCCACAACCTCTTCACTAAGAGGTGTTGGTTTCACTACTAGAACAGCTCTGCATTGGCAGCTTCCCTTTTAAGGGCTTCAAAAATATGATGAAGAGCAGCAACAATGGAATAGAGCAATTTCCTATCTGTAATGTAATCCGCATGTAGAATCAGAAAGACAGGTCAATGGTCCCCCCAAAAAGATTGATGGAAACCAATAAGAAATTCCCATCAATGGCTTATTTCTTATGTGGTGGGTTTCTGTATAAACCAGAAACCAATACTACCACCACCAACCTCACCCTCCCAGCTTTCCCCCCCCCCCAACCAATCAAAAGAAAAAAAGAAAAGAAAAAGAAAACTCCAATGTCACAGTTTAGTATTGGGCTTACTTAACCCATTGGTTAAATTGGATACACTCTCCCACTACTAATCTGGGTGAAATCTTATTATAGACCATTAAAAAAGAGTGTTCCCCATGAGAGTGTGAGTTTGCATACACACTGGTGGTGCACAACAGAGTATCATCCATAGGAACCCAAATAGTTAAAGCAGGAGAGGAAAATTAATACGAAAAACCAAATCTGAGAGGTAATAATGCTCATGATTGTGGGAAAAAGCCGATAGGCAATTGTTAACCCATGACTAATTTTGTTACTGTTATGGTTCTTCAGCCATCACCACTGCCTATGAAGCAGCTTATCAAGAAGCCATGTGAAACAGTGGCTTCTCTGCTTGCATTCACACTGAGGGAGCTTGGAGACGGCATCATTAACAAGAAGAGATGTACGCCAGCAGTATTAGTAGCAGCAAAGTTGCAGCTATCAAGACTTGAGCTTGGTGAAGCTGTACTTCCTTACATGCTCAGAATGTTACCAGATGATGATGGTTTTGCAATGGCAGGCTTCATATTTCTGCTGATGGAGATGGTGGAGGTGGTCGAAAAATTGGCAAAAGAGGTTGAGGAACTGGCAGATTATGCAGGTTTCCCTCCTCAAAGTCTCCAGGATGCGATTTATGGCGACAATATTCATGCAAGCCAGTCTTGGCATCATCAATATATCAGCAAATAAGAAGAATTGCAATGGGAAGTGGAACAAATTTGGTGTTCAGCAGTCCATCATGCATGTCTAACGTAATTGATAATTAATATGAAGGGAAAGAAATCACAATCATTTCACACCCACTGTTTTATCAAGTGAACAAATGGTTTTTTTTTTTTTTTTTTAAAGGTACCAACATCCACCTAATACTTTTAAATGAAATTAAAAATAATAATAATAATAATAATAATAAATAAATAAATAAAAGAAAGAAAAGAAAGAAGAAGACGAGTCCACCTAATACATACATATCCCATCTACAACTGATAGAACTATGGATGGAGGATTCTGCTTTTGGACTTGTGCAACATATCCCCTAACGGCTATCTAACTCAGTGTCCTATATTCTTTTATATCCTATATGTATTCCTCCACCAGTGAGTTGCAAACTACAGCACCCATATAGTGGAGTAGGGATCCACAAGGGTACACAATACTTGAAGTTCCTATAAAGAGTGTCACATTCTTTTGAGAGTCAAGGATCTTTCAACATAGTTCAATGTTGGGATTCTGCATCCATCATCCAGACTATTGTCAGTCTCACCATTAATAAGTTGACTAATGAGCCCCCAAATAAAAATGGACTAGTTCAAAGATGAGAATCATGTTCCTGAAGACTCTGTTTAGTCCAGGTGATTGTTTCATCGTCTTTGTTAAAACTAGTGGTTTCACATTTTGTGCTTTGTTGTTTGATTTAATTTTCAACCTTTATATTTTATCAAGTGCTTATATTGCTGAAGTGGACAAGGACCTGCTAAAGACCAACTACTCAGCAGCTGCGCATCCTGCACCAGTTTCAGACAGTAGAGATACTGAGAGGTTGCTCACAAAAAAATATTTGTGAAGGAAAGACCAAGGTCCAAGAGTCATAAAGCTAATTGAATATTTCACAGAAGCGAAGAACCATCCCTACCAAATTAAGATTGCCTTCAACAACAACAACAACAAAACAAAGAAGCCTTATCCCAACTAATGGGGTTGGCTACATGGATCCTTGCATTCCAATCAGCTCTATTTGAGTCCCTACTGGATACAAGGCCTAAGCCATGCATACTGTTTCTCACCACTTCTACTAAGATTATCTTAGGTCTGCCCCTAGCTCCTTTAGTTCCTTAGATTTGGCTTAAATCACCTTTTTTTGTACAGCGGCTTTTAAAGGCCTCCGTTGACTGTTTTAGTGCCCCCTCAATTGACTTTCTCATAGCTTATCATTTACCGGAGCAACTCCCAGACCAGTTTTTATGATCATGCTGCCTAGTTTTTGCCACTCATCTATCTTAGCATTCCCATTTCTGCTACATAATGTTTATTATATGATGCTTCTTAACAGCCTGATACTTTGTAGAATAGACCATAGCTGATTTTATGATGGTCCTATATAATTTTTCTTTGAGCTTTATAGGAATATATTGACCACAAAAGACACCAAATGCACTTCCCCACAATGTCCACCCTATTTTAATTCTTTGGAAAAAGCATCTATTTATGATTGAACGAAGGTGACATAAAAGTTTATGTTTATTTATACTGCCTTCAGAAATCATAAAAAGAAAAATAATCTTGCATATTTTACTTCATACAGACTGACTTACAGCTTACCTATAGTTGTCCAAAGAACAACTTCAGTAACCCATGTCCTGAGCAATTTCTACTTGTTCCTTCAAAGGACCATCAAGGGCCTCAACAAGATTCAGCAAAAAACCATCAGCACCATGCTTTGCCAACAGAGACACAGCCACAGGAAGGTTATCATACATTCCCAATGGTATACTGACCTGCAATTTAGAAACAACACGTGAGATGATCAGTTACAAAAATGCCCCAGTCACCAGCATAACCTAAAATCCTCTCGTGCACATAATTACCTGGCAAAAGCCTGAAAATCCAGCAACAGACAGCAAGCTGAACGCTTTAGCATGGTAATGTTCAAGTGTAAGAGTATCCGTTTGCAACTTAAATGGAGGACCAGGAAATGTAGGGAGTACAAGAATACCAGATTCCTGCCAAGAAAAGAAAGAAAATAAATAAATAAAATCAATCACTAAGGCATGAAGAGGCACAATAGGAAAATAAGTGGAGCGTAGCACAGACTACTTCAACTTGATTGTGAGAGAAAATTGTGAACAGCATGTAGCATCCAATTTGAACAAAATTTCCACACAAATTTTTTGTATAATCAAGTAAAGGAAGCTGCAGAAGAATGTATCAAGCAATGAACAGTGCTATTCTTTTCAGTTTTCAAAAGTTTGGCAGGTAGAGCTCATCATTTGAAGACGACAGATTGCTTAGCTGCTAAACTGTTGCATTCTTTACAAGATTGCAGGTTAGATTCACTCCCAAGTCCCAACCCAAGTTAGTGAGCTTACCACTAACCACTAGTCATTGTCCCCTTTGTACCCGCCACATAAATATAAGAATACAAGGACAAAGTCCAAATATTAATAGGTAAGTCGTCAACAGGATGTGTATCATGGTAGCCAAGGTGTAGAGCAACATGAGTTCTAAATGGGGGACAGTCAACATATCATCCATAGTGCTTATGTCATCAGTCCATGTGCTTCAAATTGAGCCAACCATCCTGCTAAGCTAACAAAAGTAGCGAACCCTTTACCTACTTTAGAATACTTCTTTTTTTTCCCAACAAAAGCAATAAACAGAATAAAAAATATTTGTTTTCACTTCAAAACTGAATATAGAATCTAGAAAAACCTAAACTACTTTAGATTATTAAATAACATGTTAACACAATAAACTTTTATTTATTCATCCAAAAAAATTAGCTTTCATTTACTAAACTAAAAATAAAGAAGTAATTACTAATTGGCTGTATTATGATATCCCTAAAGGAGGCGCTTCCACAGGCAGTGAAAGAGAATAAGCAATACCTCAAGAAGGGCGGTAAGAGCTGTACAAAACTCCTCCTTAGCTTCATTACAGATCTCAATATTTTCATTAGTTGTCTTAAGGGCTTCTTGTATCCGTTCTGATATGCCTGGACCTAAATCAGGTTTAACTGAATTTATCCATTCTTCATGGTTATTTCTGAACTCAAGCCTGCATTTCAAAATGACGATCTCATTGTAGCAGAATCAATATTATTCCTTATTTGTTTCCACCATTATTTGGTGGGTGGAGAAGCTCTCTTTTATCACTTTTTATTGCAATTCTGTTCAGGATCTGTACCTCTGAAGATACCTCAAGGCACTTGAAAGGGCCATCAATGATGGTATGTTATACTCCATTTGATCATTGCCTTCAACCACAAAATGCTTCAAACTTGGAACTTTATCCATGACATAATCACCGAGGTTTGTATGCCTAACAACTAGACCTAAAATGAATAGATAAAGACGTAATATTAGACAGACGCAGAAAAAATGCTATTGCAAGGACTAAAAACCACATGATCCACAAATTACCTCCAAACACCTTTTTGAAAGATTTAATAAGCACCTCGGTCACTCGTTCATAGGGGATGTTCAGAAGTTTGAAGCAGTCATCTGGAATGATAAGGAAACTTGGTTGTACAGGCTGAACATTAGTCGACTGCAATAGCACTTGCCCTACTTTATTTAAGATCACAGGATCCCTTGCAAACCATCCTACATGATAGTGTGGACATAGAATTTCAGGAAAATGTCTCAAAACACACAGAACTCACTAACACAACAAACCCTTTCTGTTTAAGTAGGCTTACATACAAGTCCAAATTTAGCTACATTTGCATAAGGTGGGGGGGGGGGGGGGGAATACACAATGTAAGACAAAAATAAGATAGTATGCCATAATTAAAGAAAAATTCCAAAAGTTTTTCCAGCAATATTTAAAAAGTAAATTTCCATTAAGTTTCATACAGAGCTTCCCTATTTGGTCCACCCCTTTTGGAGCAACATGCAATGCCCCATTCATCAAAGCATCAGTGGATGAGAAGGGCCAATAAAAAATAAGACATGTGTCAAATTTTGGGCACCATTTCCACTAAATGATCAACCATGAGTTGACACTGAAGTTGCTCAAAGTAGAATTTTTAGCCAAAACTTGGTAAGCTTCATATCTCTAACACCACCAACAACAACCACCACAAACTTATCCCAATCAAGTAGGGGTGGGCTACAAAGATCTAGAAAAGCAAAAAAGAAAGGGGCGACTGTACACAGCCTTACCCTCTACTTCATGGAGAGGCTGCTCCAAACATGAACAATACGGCAATATATTTAAGCAAACAGAACTCTTGTGAAACAAATAGTAAAGCCATCCACAGAATCTTCTCTAGATAGATAGTATTGAAAATCCATCAACTTGTTTAAATATAAGGATTATCTAGCTTATGGACCTCACAAACAAAGTAAATGCTTATCACGAATGCACATCCCAGCAATAGAAATGAGTAAAAACCAGATAGTGGGTACACCAGTTTTTGTTACAGCTTTTAAAACTAATTGAAACTTGTTTAATGTAATGCTCTGTTTAGTTTTTCCCAATGGCTCTACTATTTCCTTAAGGTATATAAAGAATTTGATGATATAATACTGCTACACAATGATGGAGGGCAATATTAGACAACCAGATAGTGTCAAAGTTGCAACCCATATCTGCCTCATTCATGCATTGTACTTCACACTTTGAGCTTTATGGGTTTTGCTTTTTGATAACTTTTAGTGGTATGGTAATACAACGTCCAGATCTTTGTAAAATGAGTATAAGCAGAAGTGTTTTTCCATGACATGAATGTAGTACAACTACAGACTAATCACAGATAGCTTGAAACTTCTAGCATGGATAGAACTGACCATCAAAATTTGTCAAGGAATGTTATAATGACTGAATGGAATACAGTGGGTTTAAAGATCAACTGAGCTGAGGTGAGCAAGTGAGCTGGCAGGCAACATCACATTTAATGGCCCAAAATTTCTATGAACGGCTATGATGTTGGTAGGAAATGTTGGGAGGTTAAGAAGCATCATAGAGATTAACCCAGTGTAGCAGAAGAGGATGTTGAGATCAACAAGTATCAAAACTAGGAAGGATAAAGTAAGGAATGATTATACTAAATCTGGTTTGGGATTAGCCCTCATATATGATAAGCTACGAAAAAGTCGCTTGAGGTGAAATGCCCAGGTTCCCTGGTGGCCTTTGGATACTCAAGTAAGGAGGAGTGATTTCTTCAAATTGAATGAACTAAAAGAGCCAGGCAGGCTTAAAAATTACCTTAGGAGAAGTGGTGAAAACATCTATAGCTTAGGCCTTGTATCAAGTATGACCTCAACTAGATCTGACTGAAGGGCAAGGATCTATGTAGCCATCCCTATTTAGTTGGAACATGACAGATCTTTTTGCTGCTATTGTTGTATTGTTATATAACGTAAAGATTAAACCAAACATAGTCATGCTCCAGGATAAAATGTGAAGGATTTTCTTAATAAATCAACTCCAATGAGTATCTGAACTGGATGTTTACCGACTGTATCAAAGCTCTGTGCCATAGGAATAACCCCACTAATAGGAACAACTGCATGTGACGGCCGAAAACCATAAATTCCACAGAATGCTGCGGGGACTCTTACGCTTGCTCCAGTGTCAGTACCTGCTTGGAGAATATCAACAGCCATCAGAAGCTTTTCCATGAGTTCCTCCACTAAACCTAATGAAGACATCTCAAAATAAATAAATAGAAACAATAAAAATAGATGGAATTGTAACATTGGAAATGGAGGTTATGAGGGGAACTTCACCTAGGGAGAAATCTGCAAGCTTTGCAGCCACTGCTACAGCAGAACCACTTGAAGATCCTCCAGGTATCCGATCTGGGGCACATGGATTAACAGGTGTCCCGAAGTGCTTGTTTTCTCCATATAGACTACCATCAAATATTTAGAAATGCCATAAAAAGCCTAAACCTTTCACATGTGTACTCAAATATCTTTAGGAGAAGAAGACTAATTCTGGGAATCAACACTATTCAGTAGATTGTCACATCACATCATTTATTCTCTCTCAAAATTGGAGGAAGTAATTCCCAACATCAGTAGATGTTCCTATTCATATGATAGCTAAAGTTCACTCTGTAAAGAATTTCCATGATTTTTTATTATTGGGTGAACCAAGAAAAGTGATCAGATCATAAAAACAAAAACATGCAATCTTTCTGGCCTAGTGTCCCAACAATTCTGATGCTATTGAACTCAGTATACTTCATTCAATTAGACAGTAGAACATGCATATACTTCATTCAATTAGACACTAAAACATGCATCCATAGTTGTCAAGGTGTTGCCTAGGTGTCCAGGCACTCTTGTGGTTCTAGGCATCTCTCAAATGCCTTATTGCCTAGACGCCATGACAACTATACATGCATCTCATACATGAGATAGATGATGGATTAAGTAATTGTGGTACTCTGTTCCAGATTGTACAGCACAATCATGAAAATAAAACATGGATATCTCAAAGGCACAAACATGTTAGTTGTGTCTGATACAGGTATGTAAGGTGCATATCGAGGATATGGCAAGTGGGTACTTTTATCTATGAAAAGACAGACCTAGAGTGGATGTGGAAGGATATGAACAAATATTCATCTATCTAAAGGTGGAGACAAAAAAATCAAATGGAACATCAAATTCCCTTATCCTAAATAATCTAAAAACCAACCAGTAGGCCATTTCATCCATGACCGTTTTTCCAACACAGGTGGCACCCGCATTCAAGAGAAGCGAAACAGAGGGGGCCGTTGATACGGCAGGTGAATGAGTCCTCGCCCAATCCGGATTACCAAATCCAGTCACGTATCCTTCAATATCATATCTGTTCCCACAAACCGAAATTTTTTTCAGAATCATTTTATCAACTAATAAATAAACAGACAAAGGAAAAGAAGAACGATGGAAAGTAATCAAAATTAAGTAAAAAAAAAAAACAAAGAGAGAGAGAGAGAGAGAGAGAGAGAGAGAGAGAGAGAGAGATCACATGTCTTTAACGGCAAAAGTGAGGCCCTTCAAGGGGAGATGTTCAGAAGAAGCAGTTGATGTTGGATGTGTAAGAAACTTCTTAACAAAAGCTCCGAAATCCGACTCTACCGCCGCCATCTCAGTTTTCTGCAACACAATTCAACTCTCTGTGAGTCGGCAAAGATGAATAGAGCTTACAGAGCACAGAGTAATCATGCAGCGTCGAGAGCTGCAAAAGCTTGCTTATATGGTCAGCTGGTTCACTCCCAGTGTTTAAAAACTGTCCCCAGATACCAGAGGATTGGAGGGAAAACGCTCAAGAAAGACGACAAATCACCAACGACAACACTGGACCATTGAATTGTTAGCCAAAATGACCATATTAGCCCTTTAGATATTTTTGTGCCACTGTAGATCGAAAATAATAAAATAAAACATAAATGTGGCTGAAGGGACGTTTGAATTACTCTAATAAGTGATACAATATGTGAGAAAATCATTTCAGGTGGTATGAGATTATTCAACACTCCTACCAAAAAAAAGATTATTCAACATTACCCAAAAAAAGAAAAAAGGTACGACAATATTCAACGGAAGGCCCATAATTTCCATGTACGAAGAAGTGAATGAACTAGAAATGCGAGGGCAAACTTACAATGATTCTAATAAAAGTAACAAAAAATGATATGCATAGCTTAAGTCTTATATATAATATGGCCTCGAACAGTACTAATTAGAAAATAAGAATTCATGTAACCGACCCTATTTAGTTAAGACAAGACTTCTTCTTGTTGTTGTCGTCATTGTAGATTCTATGGAATGGATGCTGACAAGCAACAATTGATGTTAGTTCCTCAATTCCTCTCCATTATATAACCAGATATTAATTAATTAAAGGATGAAGAGTAGATACATGGCAATCTATAATACAGTATTAGTTTTGATTGTATCGGATAGATTTATCTTAATATTCATTGAAAGATGGAATTTTACTTAAATTCGATCCTCTACTTATATCAGAAGAAATTTTCCGACATAATGATTAAACATGCATCTTATTTCAAAGGAAGATCCCTTTTTATGTTTTTTTGGGTAAATTAGTTAAACAGGCAACCCACGTTGTACTGATATCAATACCGAAACAATGGTCATATAGGTCACATAGTCAGCTCTTTGTGAATGGACTTCTAATATAATGGTGGCAATCTCTTATGTAGAGATAGTAAAGCGAAAGAGCTCTTGGGTTCAAGGCTCCACCCCTCTACAAAGGTTCATGAGGCTGACATCATCTTTGAGGTCTGCATTTTCATATGTTCTTCATCCTTGGTTTAGAGTTGTAAAATGTAGCTATCAAAGCATGATTATTTCATGCATACGGAGTCTAAAAGTAACATGAAACATGAGGAAGACAAGAAATTAAAAGAGCTGACACAGTTAAGATCTCATTCACTAATCACTACTACTTGAAATTACAACAGCAGAAGGCACCTTTCGAGAGGCAAGGAGTCATCGCCTAAAACTAAGATTGGAGCAAAAAAAATTCAATTGATGAAGAATCATGTTACATCTTATGGAGAGAATCATGATCCATGCATCTGGAATGTTTCCAAATTAAAGAGATCTGGCGCTTTTGTCTAATTCCATTTCAAAGTAATTCTAGAATGAGTAGATCATGTGATGCATATGGAGTGGCACATGGGATAAGTCAGGGTTCCGGATTTGGAATAAGATGAAATTCGTCATGTTGATCTTAAACGAGCTTGTGAGAAGGATTCACTGCTTTGTAATGCTGCACGACATTTTTTCTCGTTTCAAGAACGTTTTGAGCATTTTACTGTTTTGAGTGGTTTTTTCGTAATTTTGTGTTTTTTCATTTTAGGGGTTTCTTGGCATTTTAAAATTATGTTTTGTGTGTCTTTTTTAAGAGCTGAATATTGTTGTTTCTAAAGAAACTTTTGAGAGATAGAATTTTGCATTTTTAATCTATTCTTTTGTTTAACCTAGATTGTTGTCGTTTCAGAATCATCATGCTAAGATATAACTAAGACTTGGTCACCATAAGACCCTATCACTTGTATGTATGGTGGCATGAGGTAAGACGATGAGTAACCAAAAAATATCACTAATACATACTGAAACGAAGCTCATATGTATTATTCACTAATTCATTCCTGAAAGGAGGGGTACAAAGAATCTCTGCAGTCTGCATACTAAAAAAATACACAGATGACACAGGAAACTGAGAATCATCAACCAGATCTTTGTTCTTAACTCCTGTGTATAAAGAAAACAAAAATAACCAATCTTAAATTTCTTTTAGCAACATAAATCCTTCAGAAGTGCAAGAGACTGTATGAAGTTTCAGTGAAAAGTATGGCAGTTGACAATAGCCAGCAACAGCTAGCAGTCCAGTTCCCAGATAACAAATACAGTTCTTGGTGGTGTAAGTACTAACAGGATATGAGGTACTGGTAGTTTAACATGTTATATAACCCTCATGCCCTTGAATCCAATAAATCTTTTACCTTTGACATGTACAGAGAACCCATCTCCATGCACGAGTGCTCAATAACTGCATCACCAAAGAGAATATCACTGCCCTTCAAGTTAAACAAAAGCCAACTTCAGCAGAATGAAAATTTTCTGTTCAGCCATCGGTTGAAATTAATTAAGGACAAGGGCATCATCATTCATGAAATGAGAACTCCCTGTTGATGTCTAACTACACTTAAGCTTATCCCATACCATATGTGCTTTACACCAATCATGTTTTGAGATCTCAGTAGTTGCAGGCAGCAGATGTTTCGGGATTTTTTCCCCCTCCTAACAAGTATTCCAACCAAAGGGCATCATCCAGGTATCACAAATTTATAATGCACTTCTTCATTCGTTGCTTTCAGAATCATCATAGAAACGATCCTGTGTTGGTTCCTATGCAACGTTTTCTCATTAGTTACATCAAGAGTGGCAAGACCTAAAGACTGCAAATAAACTTCATCATAAGCTTCAACAGTAAGCTCAGAAACAAGGAATAGTTCCACCTCATTCACAAAGCATTCTGTCCTTTCAGTTAAGAACTGCTTTCGTATTGACTTTTTGCAGCATTCGATACCAAAGCCTTAAGCTCCTCTTGTTTTTGTACAGGTGTACTTGTTGGATTTGGGTATGTTGTATTCTGTGAATCTATATAATTATAATTAGGTTGTATTTGTAATTGAACATGACTTGGGTCAACTACTAGTATTAGATTGAAATTATAATTATATTGAGACTAGAATTTTAGGTTTTCCTATAAATAGTCTTTGTGTGATAACATAGATAAAGCAATTCATGTCCATCCGATTGGAAGCAAGCAAAAGATATCACTTTGTGGGTGTGAGAGTGGTGTGAAGTTTTCTGAAATGGTAAAACTTTTTTCTTCTTCTCTCTAGTGGACTTAGGCAGGATTTTACCAAACCACATTAAATTTCTCATGTGTTTTTCTTCGTCAGTAGTTGTGATTGTGGACAAAAGTGTACAAAGATCCATGAAGGAGTTAGTGACAGATGAAGAAAACTTCGATAGATTGGATGAAGATATGATCTCTACTTTAGAGATTCAAGTTTTTTTTATCCTATTTTCTTTGGATGGTTCAAATCTCTAGTTGTAAATCGGTGAACGGAAGAAAAGAGAAGGCGGCATTTGATTTTGATCTTTGGAAGTAAAAGTGGCCATGCGGTATTGATGTTCGGCTAATTTCTATTTGAAGTTTTTCTGAATTTTTTACTGTAAACAGAGGGTGAAGTAATCATTACATTTGGAAAATGACTGATTTATTATTGGTGGCTGTCTTGATCTCGGTGGTGAGAAGGATGACCAGAAAAGAAGCAAAAAAAGGTATGGTGATCCATGTTTTAATGGGAAAAATCGGATTGAGAAGAAACAATTACTAGAAAAGAATCAAGCAATTAGTGTTTTGTTTGAAATTTTTATTATTTTTTCTTTAAACAAACAAGGTTTTATGAATGTAATGATTGCATTGTGAAAAAGACGAGAAAAAAAAAATAAAAATAAAAAGTGGAATGTGAAGATAATGGCACCGAAAAAAGGAAATATTGGATCAATTGGAAAAAGGACAATTTTTTTTTTTCCAATTGAATGGGTGCCGTATAGGTTTTTTCCAGAAGATTTTGTATAGAGATGTTCTATATGGAGTTATGTATTCTTAAGGTTTTGGGATGTTCTAAACTCAATGGATGTGACGAATCGAAGAGATTTTATTTTGTTGGTATTGATCTTGTGAATTCGTATGGAGATCAATAGTTAGGTTCTTCAAATTGATTGATAGGTACGAAAGGCACAAATCAGGTGAATTGCATAGACTTGCAATGAGTGTGGAAACAAGTGGAAATCTAGTTGACACTCGGACAAAGGGTACAAAAGGATAGAATTTAGAGGTTGTTCAAGTATCGAACAAAGGTAAATCTGGGAAGGAGGTGGATGACTTTTGCTTCGGAGTTGGTGACTTGTAGGGATCTCTCGGAGCCGGCTATAACAGTAAGAGAGGTGGAGCCATGTTATGTCATATGGCAACGATGAGTTATACGGGACACCCCGGATGTGGGGGTGCGCGCCTTGCTGGTTTTAGTGATGGCGGTCAAGAATTACACCCCTAAAGAAGATGTGGGTCATGCGGTAAAGTGTGGTAGATATATAGAGACGAATGATTGCAGAAAGACATCATCAATGGTTTTCTTCAAAGTAGTTCAAAGAATTCAAGCCAAGGTGGAGATTGTTGGGTCTAGGTGTCTTGTATTTTGTGGGTCCATATAAATTATAATTGGGTTGTATTTATAATTGAAACATGGTTTGGGTCAATTACTAATACTGAGTTAAAATTGCAATTATATTGGGATTACGGTTTTAGGTTTTCCTATAAATAGTCTTTGTAGGATAACATAGAGTAGGGAATCACTTTGTGGGTGTGAGAGTGATGTGAGGTTTTTTTAAATAGTAAAACTTCTTTTTTTCTTTAGTGGACGTAGGTAGGATTTTACAAAACCACAATAAATTCCTCGTGTATAATTTTGCTTGTATTTTTCTTCGTTCATGATTGTACATCCATATCCCAACAATACTTTAGGCAAGTTCGCGCTGTTTATTGCAATATAATGCAGGAAAAGTGTTAACTAACAACTCTCTTTTTTTCTCATAGAAGTTAACTATGAAATTGACAATACTACTAATTGGGGTTACGAAAATCATATTAATAATAAATAGAGATAATTACTATTGGCCCCTTGTACTTTGATTTTATTACTACTGTATCCCCTGTACTTTTCAAAATTACTAATCCAACCTTCAACTTTTCTATAATTACTATTGCCCCCCTACCGTTAAGTTCCGTTAGTTAACTGATGATGTTGCATTTTTATATTTTCTCAAAAATCTCAAAATACCCTTATACTTATCTCTTTACTTATTTACCCTTTTGTCAAATTACAGTGTTACCCTTAATTAATTGCGGACAAAAAAAAAAAAGAATGATTGAATAAAACTCAAATAGAAACGGAAGAGGAAAGAAAATCGAATTCAACTCAAATTGGAAACTGAATATCACCTAAAAAAAATTCAAAATAAATGAAGTTTAGTGAGGGTGGGAAACCAAATTGGATTTGGATTTTATTCATTTCTTTAATTCAAAATAAATGAAGTTTAGTGAATGTGGGAAACCAAATTGGATTTGGATTTTGTCCATTTCATTAATTCAAAATAAATGAAGTTTAGGGTAAAATTGACATTTAATCTGATTTTATAAATGGGGTATCATCGTCTTTTGATTTCTTAATTTAATGAAGGACAAATTAGATATTATATATTCAAACTTAACGACAACTTAACACCGTTATAAGGAAGGGGGGCAACAGTAATTTCGTAAAGAACAGGGTTTGATTAGTAATAAAATCAAACTACAGGGGGCAATAGTAATTATCTCTAATAAATAACCAACACAAAACACGTACTCTGCTTACAAGCACTTGGATGATAATTTTTTTGCATATCCAAACTAAATTGGTATATTGGATGGTTAGAAAAAACCCATCTGATATAGAACTAAAGAGTAACCAGAATTGATTTGTGAGTAACGTTCGAAAATGGCCTACCAAATCCAATACTCCCCTATATTCGATTTAGCAGGATATCATTAACTGGACTTTTTTTTTGGAATGAGGTTCATCCGGGCCAACTTGCGCGCACCACGACTACATCCTTAAGGCGCTTTTTATATAATTAATATAGGCGGGACTTTGCCCCTAGCCCCGAGGATATCATTAACTGAACTTACCTCTCTCTAAATTGTTCAGTCTTTGGTGATTTTAATTCGATGCAGCAGTTGCAGCTAACAGCCAGCAACCAACAGATATGATCATGCCACGTGTACTCATCCACATTCAATGGTATAAATTGAAAGTGCAAGGGGGTACATGTTGGTAAATATGGTATTAGCTTTTATATTTAAAGGTTTTAAGTTTACAAATTTATAAAAGGAAGCCCCTTGCTTATACTCGATTTTTAAACCTTCTTCATCTTAGATCGATTTCTAAACCTTCTTCTTCGCATTTGTCCCACTCAATCTGTAAGTAATGAAACTCCACCTCCATTCTTCACAGATCCGTTCTATTTTAAACTTATCTTTCCACTATTGTTGATGGATGAGTCATGTGAGTTTAGTCTGCAATTTGCAAGATGATTGCGTCTAGACGGTACACGAGAGGACTGGATCAATCTTCAAGTGAGGAACAAACTCGGACATCAGTCTAACCTTGTACGATGCGGAAAAAAATTATGTGGAGATCCCCAATCTGGAGCTCCAGCGAGATTTAATGGAAAGTCCTCTCAAGAACAATTTTGACAGTTTCTTCATCGTTTAAATTTTGATATTGATATTTGCTCAGCTTATCTCTTCGATTCAACGGTTTCTCAAGAAAAATGTTTATTTAGCTGGGATTCACAGCTAGGTATTATTTCTTCTCTTTATTTGTTCGATTTCTTTGGATTTGGAGATCCTGGTTGTGGACCATTGGTTTGTTTTAATATTTTACTTCTTTCAGGATTTTGGATCTTTTGAATTCTTGTGAAAACTTCTTTGCTTCTGTTCAAGTTGTGAAGAGTCATCCTCCTATTTAAAATTACATTAACATGAACAAAGAGGAAATGTTATCTATTTTAGATCTACAGCTACTAAGTTTTCTGGTATGGGAATGAGGTTTAAAGTTAGGGGGGCATTTTTTTGTAAATTTGAAAATTTAACCTTTAAATACAAAAGACTAAAATTATATTTACCAACACACCCTTGTACTTTTGATTTAAACCATTCGATGCAAGTCAGTGCACGTGGCGTGATTTTAACCATTGGTTGCTGGCTGCAACTGCTGTAGGAAATAAAATTCCAGTCTTTGGATCCCTTAGCTAAGGGCCCGGCCTGCTTCCTGAGCGGCAGCCATGGTTTAAGATCTCGGTCTCAACAAATATCTCAGTCCCTCAAGAAATTGAGATATTGGTTGAGATGTGGTAAAAAACATATATATGAGTCCATCTAAATCCTAACTTTCAAACAGATAAGCTGAAGGAGTGGACGTGTAAACTTATAAAACATGACTTACACAATTATTACTTGATACAAAAGAAAAATAAAATAAAATGAAGGTTTAAAATCAAATAATACATCAAACATGTTTAGTTGTTCACAATTCACATAACAACGTCAGTGTACTTATAAGTTACACCATGAGAGTGCAAAAGTGAAACAAATGACTAAGCAGCTCCTCCAATTTCTGCTCCGGCGCCAACACCACCTCCATCAGTGTAGAACGTAGTTTTTGATAATAAAAAATGAAGTTTGGGACACCTTGCTTCAAGATTGGCTTCAAAATCAGTAGATTTTATTGTAGATGAGTTAAACAGCTTGTTGATGAAGCCTAGGTAGAGATCCCACCAATTTTCTAACGAAAAATCTGGCCAAAACACTAATACTAGCAAAAGAGGAAGGACTATTGAGATTGAGATATCTTGACTCGTCTCGACCTAGATGAAGTATTTATGAAGGTTAGGTTGAGCCAATATCTTGTGAGATCCAAGATCTCGGTCGAGATATATATTGTACTTTTTTGGTATCAACTCAACTCGCATGAGATCTCAAAAAAAGGAAATCTCTCAAGACCTCAAACCTTGCTGACAACCCCCAGTTTCTCCCTTTAGGGTTGTTTTACATTAATTTATTATTTTATCCAAAATAAGATTTACAAGCATATGAAGTCCAACAAGAACCACTCCAACCGTGGCTGGTTCTAGTTTAGAGAGGCTTAACACTGATTCACATTGGTTCTGTTTAAGTTGCTTTATTTATCTTAAGTTTTGGTTAAACCAACAATAATGGTTTAACTTGTTATGTTATCTGTTGTTCTGTTGTTGCATTGGCTGATATTGCATATATATGTTGTCACTGTTGGCAACTAAAATACAGTGTGTTCTAAGAGTACATGACTTATAGTGAAATGAAGGTCCCATATAAGGCTTTGGGCATTTGTTATATTTTTAGAGGGTGATTAACACTATTACAATAGTTTTGAGCGTTTGTGAGAAGATTTAAGTTTTTTGAGTGAAGCGAAGATTCCTTAGAATGGTGGATTTCATAGGTCACTACTGCATAAGGGTCATGTTGGATGAATTTTTGAGTAGTCATCCAGTTGTTTTTTGGGTTCAACTTAAACTGAAAAAAACGTATTTCATGCAGTCTTCTTTCCAACGCACTTTTCGAATTGTGATTCCGAAATCAAACAAGGAAGTTATGAGGTTTCTCATGAGAGTGTGTGATATGGAAGCAAATCTGGGCATTGTAGAAATAATATGAAATTTGGTTACTGTGATGTAATCTATTTTCAGGAGTTCGAAAATAATTTTTAAGAGTTTGGGGGTCTTTGTGAAATAAGTTTTACATCTCAAGGAGGAAAGTGTAATTTTGAAAGACTAAATGATACAATCTAATGGTCATTAGAAGAACGTGGATGAAGATCCAATTTTGAGGGTCGAGATTGATGCGCTTGGTTTCAAGTGTCTAAGACAGAAAAGATTCCATCGCATGCCTTTTGGTTGGTCGGGAGCATGAAAATGTGGTGCACTGCAAAGTATAATGATCAACATGATCTTGTGTATCGTAGATTAAAGGTAAGATTAGAAAAGATTCCATTTGAAATAATCTGGTGAAGGGTACTTTAATCTTACATCACTTAAAGGATCTGACGACCAAGATCTCACCTACTTTTTTAAAGTGGATATCCAACAGTTGTGTGATTACATTCTCTTTGAGACTCATCTAGAAGATGAAATCCAACGGTTCATGTGCATCAACGTTCATTCTCTTTAAAAGCCCAAATTTGAGTGAAACAGAAGAATGTTTTTGAGGTTTTTGGCTTGTGAAGACTAAGAAAAACAAGGAGGAGAAGCCAAGAAGCAAGATGGGTATGTAGAATAAGCTCGGATGCGTATTTTGGTGAAAACGTTGAAGAAGAAGGTGAGTAATCTTTTGTAATCTCCCTCAATTTGAAAAGTTTCACCTTTCACGTAGTTGTTGTTAGGGTTGAATTGTTTGAAGTTGTGGCCTTATACTTTTGTGGGTACAAGAGTTAATACTTAAGTGGGTGGTCCATGTTTTGAATTAATTGATAGTGGGTGCTTTCTGATCACTGTAGTGATCAAAATTTTAGTTGGAAAGTATTGAGCAAATACAAAGCTCTATTTAGGGCATTACTTCGTGGATATATGCAAATTTGGTTGAACCACGTAATGTTTTGCGTTTCTAGTTTATTTTTCATTGCATATATTGGAGTGCTTTGATTGCAAGGTGGTGGTGCACTGTCTGATAGACCCAACCACATTGTGGTGTGTGGTGGACGTGCTCTTGTATAATTGATAACTACAGGATTATCTTGAGCTTAAAGAAGCATCACATCAAAGAGAATTTTAGAAGACATTGATTCACCCCCCCCCCCCTCTCAATGTCAACCTGGAAATAACATTATCTTAAAGTTTAAGAGTTCTCCTACTAATAAGGGAAGTTGATTTATGGGTATCTTAGTCCAGTTAAAGTTGTCTATCTTTTCTGTTATAGTAAAGATAGTGAAGCAATCGCACCCCACATTTTTGGCTTTCAGTAGTGTTTCTCTGCTGTGAGAAAGTGTGGTCTTGTGGTGGTCCAAGCCCAGGTTGCACATTTCTCTTCCTATCAGTAGCATAGATTGACTAAGCATTGGTGTATCTAATCTCGACTCTAATAGTCCAAATCAGTAGAATTGGTCAAGCTTGAGGTCCTCCAACTAAGAATTCACTATCCAGCAGATTTGATCATTGGATCAACTCAAACCTTCAACAGCTACTATAGGCCATCAGAGAAGAACTTGACCTACACCATCTAGCAATGTATCTTTGATTGTGTTTTTGCAATCTCTCTTAAATCAGGAAATTTAATCTCCGTTTTTTATCTTGCTTGATATTGGTTATACATATAAAAACCACATAAAAATTAGACAAGCTCCCTATATCAAATTATATTAGAAAAAAATATTTCATGTAAAAAGTGAGTGACATCCTCTAGCAGAGTTGGCCAATGGAAGCCGGCTACATACCTTGTGGTAAATCACCCAAAAAGTGAGTGACTGTAAGAGAAAAACTTCAAACTATTAATGTGAGATGTCAACGATGAACAAATGGAATTAGGCAAGGGAACAATTAATCCAATGGATGCATAAACCAAGATTGCTTCAAAATAGGCTTTCTTGGAATTGAAAAGATTTCCATGAGATTTGGAAATTAGGCTTATGGTTCAGTTTTTGAGAGAGGGAGAGATTTGGAAGAAACTAGATAGAAAGACAATAACATGTATTAGGTTTTTGGTGGATGATGTTGTATTTCATCCCATCCTAAAGGCTCAAATGGTGGATGATGTTGTGTTTTCACCACTGGTCATGTTCCCTTGCCTGAATCATGGATGAAGAGGATCCCATACCTATTAGTTGATTTGAAAAGCCAAAATGGAAGATATCAACATCTGGAAATGAGGATTTTCTAATTAGGAAGCTTGTGAACTTGAAATTTAAAGACAATGGGTCTTTTGCAGAGCATTTAAATAAAATGCAAAGTATTGTTAACCAATTGGCAGCAATGAAGATGGTGCTAGATGATGAACTATAAGCTTTATTATTGCTCATTTCATTACCTAACAGTTGGAAAACTTTGGTTGTCTCACTTAGCAATTCAACACCTAATGGAGTTGTCACTATGAACTAAGTTATACAAATAGTTTATTAAATGAACAAGTGAGGAGAAAGTCCTCTAAGTCCTCCAATTTAGATGCTTTGGCTACAGAAGAAAAGGGGGAACAAAGAATAAAGAAAATCATGGGAGGAGCAAATCAACAGGCAGAACCAAGGCAAGAAAAGGGATGGTTTGTTTTATTGTAAGAAACTTGGGCACATGAAGAGAGAGTGCAGGAAACTCAGACAAAACGAAGGAAAAGGAGGTGGTGAATATAAAGAACAACAAGAGACCACCGCAATCACTACATCTGAATTTGTGGTTCTCTCATTGTGTGGTGATGGTTGTGGTTGTGCAACTAATGATATCTCAAGTTGGGTGATTGACCCAAGAGCATCATTCCATGCTATTTCATATAGATATTTCTTTATTAGATACAAGTCGAGTGACTTTGGTTTGGTAAATATGAGAAACAATGATGTGTCAATAATTATTGAAATGAGTGATATTTGTATTAAAACAAATTTGGGTTGCAAGATGATTCTCAAGGATGTGAGACATATTCCAGATCCTAGATAGAATCTTATTTCAATTAGAAAACTTGATGGTGAAGGGTATGAGTCACAATTTATGAGTGGAGTATTAAAATTGAAGAAGAGATCCCTTGATATGACAAGAGGCAAAAAATGTTGTTCTCCTTATAGAGTTGAAATGCAATTATCCAAAGGTGAGTTGAATACTATCTTTGAAGACTCTCCATCAAATTTGTGGCATCATTGGCTTGGACTTATGAGTGAGAAAGGCTTGAAAAAAATTTTCAAATAAAAATTCAATTCTAAGTCTCAAAGGTATGTCTCTAACCCCTTGTGATCATTGTTTAGTTGGCAAGCAACATCGAGTCACTCTTTGTAATACCCCTAGATTTTACTAAGGGTATTTTTGACATTTACTTTATATTATAGCCCTAACTATATTATATAGTAGTAGTTTATATACAATATAATATAATGTGATCTAAATTATTATTAGCATTATTATTACTAATTTTTAAGAAAATTTATGAATTAAATTAAAAAGAAGAAGAATTTAAAAAAAAAATGAATAAAGTAATTTACTGTTATATTTACACTTAATTTTAATAATTATGAAATCTGTTATGTAAATATAATATATTAGTATAATGAATTTAATCAATTTTATTAAATTTTCTTAATTGAAACAAAACTTCATATAAGAAGAGTAAGAGAAAAGAAAAGAATACAAACTTTAATCCGTTATTATCAAAATAATAAAATATAAGAAGGTTAAATACTTATTATGAAATTAATATCATTAATATACTTTAATATATATTAGTATTATTAAACTTAAAAAAATTTATATTGTTTCATTTATTATTGCATTTGTTATATCACATTTTTTTAGTATAAATAGAGTTGAGACTTGATCTCACGAGAGAGAGATTTCTAGAGAGAGAGAGAGAGAGAGAGAGAGAGAGGAGAGAGAGTGAGAGAACTCACTAAAATTAATAGAAATTTCTAAGTTTCTATTGATTTTGAATAGAATCCATTTCACTATAATCGTTTGTACTAATTTGTGTTTTCTTGGACCGCTCAAAGCATTGCAATATCGTAATCTTGAATCTATCGTGAAGGCAAGTGAAAATCTTGCACTATATCTACATATTTGATATATTGTCTTTTATTTAATTCAAATTGCAAGTGATAATCTTGCACTATATTCACTTGTTTGAATAATTGTGTATTTGATATGTTGCATTTTATTTGATATAAATTTTAAATTTTAAGTAATAATTCTTCATATTATCTATAGTTTGAAATATTGTGTTTTATCTTGATATGTATTGCAAGTGAGAAATATTTTATGTATATCTACTAATTTGAACCATTGTATCATTTGATATATATTGCAAATCCTACGTTATATCTATATGTTTGGTTTATTGTCTTTTATAAATTTCTATGAATATCAAGATTTGGCATTGCATTGCATATTGCATTATTAGAAGTTGTTTTTTAAAACCTGTGTCAATAAAAGATTGTGAATGTAGCTTCGGATCTTAATCCATCACTACGAAGTGCACCATCTGCAAATGAGGTGTTGATTGATCTTGAGGCTGAAAACACGCTAAAAACTCATGTGCACTATTTGGGGGTTTTAAATGCCTTAAAGAAAAAGTCGGCCACCACTAACAAGTCTCAAACTCCGCCAATTGTGTTCATATATCATTGGATGGATGTACCTAATCATATTTTGTCAAGGAGATTGTTCATGCCAAACAAGTTCTTGTCCTTATATGTATTTTTTTTTTATTTCACTTTGTCTTATATGATTGCCTTGTGACATTATATTTCCAACAAGCTAGACAAGTCACAATGAACTACGGTTTAGGATGATCACTCGTAAGCATTTCATCCAATTAACAATACAACTGTAGCAAAATTTATCTGCAAATTGGAGGGAAAATGCATTAGAACGTGAACTATGATTATTGACAACCAATTTCACATAGATGAACCCAACAACAATAGACATTTTTACAGTTTGAGATTACAAATTCAAAGGCTCATCCAGATATGTTGCGAGCAATAACAAAGTGTTACTATCAATTTACAGAGTGGAGAAGTAGATGTTGATGCATAAGGACTAGTCATATGTGTAAATGACATGTAAGTCCTTAGTTCTCTATCTAAAACTATTGTATCATCCCATTATCATAATTAGAAAAATTCATCTATGTTATCTCCGTTGTGTTTCTTTATGGTATTAGAGCCATTTCGGTGCTGACTTCTCCTTTGCCTATCACTTGAAATTCTAGTTTTTTTTTTTGGGTGCGAAGCTTTTTCTTGCTTCTATCATGGCTGCTGCAAATCCTTCTTCTCTTTATCCTTATCCTTGCACCTTGAATGTAATGAATTTTGTAACAATTCTTTTAACATCTAAGAATTTTCTGTTATGGGAGATGCAGATTTCTTCGTTAATTGAAAGTCAAGATCTGTTAGGTTTTGTTAATGGCGAGTGTTCTTCTTTTGATCGATTGGTTCAGAATGCTATTGAGGAGGATATCCCTAACCCTAATTACCATGCTTGGATTCGTACGGATAGGCTTGTTAAAGCCTAGATTACCGGAACTTTATCAGAAGGGGTTCTTGGTTTCGCGGTTGGGGCAACCTTCGTTTGATCTATGGCGTATTTTGCTTGATTCTTTCTCCCAAGTTTCTGAAGCCAGAGAGTTTGAGCTTCTTTTGCGTCTACACTTCTTGAAGAAGAAAGAAGGCTCTGCTTTGAGTGAATTCTTGGTTTCTTTTAAAACTATTTGTGATCAGCTTGCGGCGATTGGGAGGCCAGTCGAGGATCATCGTAAGGTGTTTCTTTTGTTGATGAATTTAGGGCCTATGTATGAATCCTTTGCGACTACAATATTAAAGCCTCCTGTTCTGACATATTCTAAGATTGTTCCTCTTTTGCAAAGTCATGAATTGTGAAATCGTGGAAATCTTGCTACACAACCAGACTCTAGTCTTGCTTTTGTTGCATAGAGTTCTCATGGTTCTTTTTGCGGTGGTTGTTTCGGTTTTAGAGGCGGTGCTCATTTTGTTGGCAGTGGTCGGTTTAATGGTGGAAGATTTAATGGTGGTCGGTCTACAGGATCTTTTACATCTCAAAACCGTGGGTTTACACCGAGTACTAAAAATAGTGGTTTTAATAAGGAGAATTATGGTTTGATTTCTACAGATTTGTTTGCACCTATTGTTCGTTGTCAAATCTATAGAAAATTGGGTCATGAAGCCTTGAAATGTTGGGGGGGGGGGTTTGATCATTCATACCAAGATGAGCGCATTCCTCAAGCATTGGCTGTTGTTACTTTGAATTCCTCTCAAGATAGTCGCTGGTTTCTTGATTCTGAAGCGACTGACCATGTTACAGCCACTCCAGGTAATCTCTAGCATCTTGTTCCTTTTAAAGGGTCTTCTTCGTTGATGGTTAGGTGATCATCTTCGTATTAAATATACTGGTTCTGGTAATATTCGTTTTGGAAATTCAGTTTTGCCTCTCAAGAATGTTTTGGTAGTGCTTGAGATTAAGAAGAATCTCGTTTCTTTTCTAAATTGACTGCTAATTTGGGGTGTTCTGTCGAATTTGCTAATACTGGGTTTTCTGTTAAGGATCCTCAAACAATGGAGATTTTGGTGTCGGGGAATAAGTGCAGGGGTCTTTATGTGTTTGCTAATGATCAGTCTGCTTCTTCCTATTCAGCTTTGTTTTCTTCAAGATTTTGTGTAGCTTTTGAAGACGTTTGGCACCAAAGGTTGGGCCATCCATATTATAGAGTTTTTTCATTCTTGAAAAATAATGGACTAATTACAATTTCTAGTAAATCTAGCTCTGTTTGTGTTAGTTGTCAAACGAGCAAGAGCTGTCAGCTACCATTTGTTAGTTCCTTTACTCGTTATGTTGCTCCATTAGATCGTATTCATTGTGACTTGTGGGGAAAGGCCCCTGTTTCAAGTATACAAAAGTTTCAGTATTATGCCTTGTTTGTGGACGATTATTCACGATATTCTTGGTTGTATCCATTGCGTAGGAAGTCTGATTTCTTTTCTTGCTTTCTTCATTTTAAGGCCTTGGTTGAGAGACAATTTGATTCTCGAATTAAAGTTTTCCACTCAGATGGTGGAGGTGAGTTTAGTTTGGGTGCTTTTCAAGATCATCTTTGTTCATCATGTTTCATGTAGAGGTACTCCTGCTCAAAATAGTATTGTTGAGTGAAAGCATCGACATATTGTTGAGTTAGGTCTTGCTCTTTTGTATCATGCTTCTGTTCCTATAAAATTTTGGGTAGAAGCATTTTTTACAGCAATATTTCTTATTAATTGTCTTCCATCTAAAGTCTTGGGTATGGAAACACCGTTGAAGCTTTTGTTTAATCAGTCACCTCAATATTTTGCTCTTAGAGTTTTTGGTTTTGCTTGTTTTCCCTATTTGCGTCCTTATGCTTCAAACAAGTTTGATCCTAGGTCTTTGTTGTGTATTTTTCTGGGTATAGTGATCGCCACAAAGGATACCGCTACTATTATCTCCCTTCTGGATGGGTTTATGTCTCTCGTAGTGTTGTTTTTGATGAAAAATGTTTTCCATTCAAGAGTACTGATGGTGTAGAGGCCTCTTTTGATAGTGTTGGTGTTTCAACATTTGATGGATGGGTGTCATATAAAGAACCTTTACTTTCAGTTCCTGCAGCTTCTAAGGATTGTTCAGTTTTTGTTTCTAAGGATTGTTCTCTGCAGCCTTGGTTTAATGATGAAGATCCTCTGCTGCATAACTCTATTTTGAATAATAGTGCTGGGTCTACAAATTTACAATGTGATAATAATACATGTGTTGCTGCTGCTAGAAGTATGAATAATGAGCCTTTAGTTTCTGATGTTAACAATGATTTTGGCTCAACTATTGTTAGTGACCCAGTTGGTGGCTCAATTGGTGGTGTAGTTGGTGGCTCAATTGATGTTAATCATGATTTTGTTGTTCATGGCTCCAATGTTACACATGCTTCTTCTACTGACAATGGGTTCATGCAAGCTGTTGGGCCTTTGACACTAAGAGAACATTCTATGACTACAAGGGCTCAGGCTGGTATACATAAACCCAATCCACGATATGCTTTGGTTGTTAGTAATATTCCTAGTGAGCCTTGTTTTGTAAAGGTTGCATTAGCACACCCAGGCTGGTATTCTGCTATGAAAGATGAAATGTCTGCTTTAGCTCAGAATAATATGTGGTGGCTTATACCTAAACGTGATGATATGAATGTTGTAACATGTAAATGGGTATTTAAAACTAAACTTAAAGCTGATGGGTCTCTTGAGAGACTAAAGGCATGTTTAGTGGCTCGTGGGTTTACACAACAAGAAGGTGTGGACTTTTTGAAACGTTTAGTCCACTTATAAAACCAGGTTCCACTCGGTTGGTTTTGAGTGTTGCCACTATGTTATGATGGCCGATTTGGCAACTCGATGTTAAAAATGCCTTTTTACATGGTCATTTGAATATACCTGTTTATATGAGTCAGCCTCCAGGTTTTGTGGATACAATGTGGCCTACACATGTGTGCCATTTACATCGTTCATTATACGGGCTACAACAGGCACCGAGAGCTTGGTTCGATCGGTTTAGTTCTTTTTTATTGGACTTCGGTTTTGTTTGTAGTATTTCAAACAAATCTTTGTTCATTTATCACGTAAATGGGAAGATCTTGTTACTTCTTCTTTATGTTGATGACATTGTTCTTACTGGGAATGATTATGAGTTTCTTCTAGATTTTATTTCTTGTCTAGGTACTCCATTTGCAATGAAGGATTTGGGTGATATTCACTACTTTCTTGGTATTGAAGTTCAACAAACCGATTTTGGGTTGTTTCTATCTCAACGGAAATATGCTACTAACTTGCTTACTCGGGCCCATTTACAAGATGCAAAGCCCATGAGAACTCCTATGGTTACTCGTGTAAGAAATGTTGAGAACTCTACTTTGTTTCCTGATGTAACACTTTTTCAACGTTTAGCGGGAGGATTACAATATCTAACAATGACTCGACTAGATCTCTCATATACAATAAATATTATTTGTCAAAGTATGCACTCACCTACGGTGGCTGATGTTATTATTTTAAAGAGGATTCTCCGTTATGTTAAGGGATCTCTTGACTATGGGATAAGGATTAATCAGCAGAGTTCTTTTCATCTTTATGGTTTTCCGGATGCTGATTGGGCTGGTTGTCCGCTAACACGGGGATCCACAACAGGATTTTGTACCTTTTTAGGTAGTAATTGCATTTCTTGGAGTGCTAAAAAGCATCCCACAGTATCCCGTTCTAGCATTGAAGCCGAGTATCATGCCATGGCGTCAACTACTATTGAGCTCACTTGGTTAAGCTTTCTTTTACGTGATATTGGTGTTTTCCAAACTCATCCCACAGTCTTGTTTTATGATAATCTTAGTGCCTTACACTTGACACATGTTGAGTTAGATTACCACTTTGAAGGGAGAAAGGTGGCAATTGGACATCTCGTAACGCATTTTGTTGCTTCACGACATCAATTGGCAGATATACTTACAAAACCGTTACCTAGAAGAAAACCTTATGTAACAAACTCGGCCTTATTGTTTGGCCAAGTTTGAGGGGGGGGGATGTTGACTCATAAGGACAAGTCATATGTGTAAATGAAATGTAAGTCCTTAGTTCTCTATATAAAACTATTGTATTATTCCATTATCATAATAAGAAAAATTCATCTCTCATTCTCTTTGTTAGTCAAACATACGAAATAGTCATCCAAGTAAGCTTCTTGTCCGGGGCATACAATACTAGCCGATACGTATCTATATTTGACATAATTGATGCAATATATCTTGATACGTCTCTATTAAATTGCACTAAAATACATTTGTCAGAACGATACAATACTCAATACAGGACCATACGTCTCTTAAAATCACATGACCAATACAATACTCGATATCGATACTTTAAACCTTGCTCTCGAGTCTCAACTTTTAGAACGCAAATTCTACCATAAACACAAAAAGGATGTCAATGAGCCAAGTAGGATTGGGCCAGTGTAAACCCAACTCTACCCTTGGGCCCTAAAACCTAAACCCAACCCCTACCTTAAAAATGTGAGTTTTCGTGGACCGCGGCCCATGGGCTTTCTTTCAAGGGGAGGCCATGAGTGATGAGAGAGAGATGCGTGGATGCGTGGTATCTGGTCTATGTTGATCAAACATAAAAAGTCAGAGGAGTGGGACCAGCTTTCAACTCATTTACGTACGTTCCTGTCCAATCAATCAATAATCGTACGGCTTTTCGTTTTCTTTGTCAAGATTCCTTCGTGTCAACTCATCGTGTGTACGTTATTACCAAAAAAAGAAAAAAATCATCGTGTGTACGTGGGTACTTGGAAGTTGGAAGGCGTATTTTAGTTATTTAAAACTGAATTGGCTTAAAATGCACCCCAATTTGGATTCCTAATCCGTTCGTGCCCATTTTTTCCCCTCTCTTTTGTTTTTCTTTTTGTTAAATAATAATTTATTAAATATTACCATAGTGAAATGTAGCCAAACAATCATGTACAGAATAGACCAACATTTCTAAACCCTTCATATGGACCCCAAATGGAGTAGAAAAATGAGAGGAAAAGATGATTGAGTTCAAGACTTTCATTACCACACAAAAGCCAAAAAACAAAAAAACAAAAGGAAATTGTTAGAGATTTTTTCTCTCAACAGAAGAGCATGCGAGTAAAGTACAATACAAATTTGCCATTGTTTTCTTATCCACTTAAGTGCTCTCCACCATGAACTCCTCTTCTTATTAAATGTAATCCGGGCTTTCTCTTGCACTCTCTACTAACCTCAGCATCCAACACATTTTCAAAGGGATTCAGGAGAGTGGGTTTCTTTGTGTTGAATCATCTCGTCATTAGAGAAAAATATGTGTTTTTCTAACATTTTTCCATCATTCAATTTGAGTGGAGCCCACGTAAGACCTATTAAGAGTCTTGTCTTTGATTTATTTGATTAGTATTCAAATATGGACTCTACCTCTATTGCGTGGTAAAGAAACGAGTACCAAGAAACAGAAAGATGTGAAAGAGTCAAGGTTTCGAACACGGGGACCACAATTGACTAATCAAGTTCATGTCTGGTTATGACAATGAAGAAAAGGGTTGGCTTACGATACAGACACTTAGAACCATAGGGCATGCCAGGAACAGACTTTCAATCCTACATATGATTTTCATTCCGAAAAGTACATCTTGATACGAGTTTTATCTTCCACCATACGACGTGTGTGTGGTTTGCTATCAATCCAAGTGTTCTTGTTGACAAAAAAAAAAAAAAAAATGTTAATTGTGATGATTACCTGATCAACTTGAAAGCAATTTGACATTTGAAGTGCAACCTTGTGGATAAGGGTGGCAATTGGAAGTGGGACCCTCTGTGATACCCAACAACAGAAAATCAATGAGCTTTTCTAATAGTTTCAGGTGCAAAAATGAAAAATAATGGAATTATCATCGGAGAAAAAAGAAAAAGCCAAGCTCTAGAGATATGACCAATTGACCAACTCATGGATTGATTGGGGAGAGCATCTCATCTCAATTCTAAAATGGTGTTTTCTTTTTGTATTTAGAAGGAATTTAGAAGGAAATGGGGAAGGGCCCATCACCCATTAAGTGGTTTCAATCAATCTATTCTCGCTCTTTGGTAACCATGATGACAATGATGAAGATCATGTTGATGAAGATCTTGTGCATGACTACTCCATCCTTCCCTCCTTTTCTATGATGATGATATTGTGCATGAACCCATCGTTCCCTCCTTCCTTTCAAATGCCCATCTAGAAAAGAAAGGAAAACAAAGAAAAAAAGGCCTGTGAAGTAACCTGTACAAGTAGTAGTTGATGAATGAGCAATGGCAATGGCTGTGCTCTCTACATCCTCAGTTTTGGCAATCACAAGACAACTTGGCTGAAGAGAAACCCTGTTGGAAAATTATGAGTATTATAAATCCCAAGACTCAGTAAGGAGGAGAAACATGAATATACAGTGACACAGAATATAGAGTTTGATTTGATTTCTGATGAGAGAGAGAGACAGAAAGGGCATGAAAAATACTTTCCTGTACTGTATCCACTGGTCACTACCCACCATGCCCATAAGGATAAGGAATTCCAGAAAGTCTAAGAAGTCTTTTTTTTCTTGGCTCACCAAGTCTGTTTCATGACAATTATGTTTTTTTCGTGTCAATCACTAGCTAGCCCTCATTTTCTCTTGTATTAAAAAGCAATATCATATATATCATATTTGGATAAAGGAGATCTCTACAGTACTGCATTTGATGTTAATAGAATACAGCAAGATATCCATCTTCGAAGGATTAAAGTTGATGTTGGAGCTGACTAAAATTCCTCTTTCTGTGGAATTTTACTTTTCCAAAGTTATCTTTTTGGTTGAGTCTTAATTTGCAAGTGCAAGGCAGGTTCACTAGCTTTGTTTCTAAGATAAAGGGGTTGATTGGTTTGAGAATTTTTTTTGGATTCCCATCTCAATCATGTCCGTAGAGACGTGACAATGTTGCTAATTGGGTGTCAAAGATGTATGCCGGTAATGATGAATGTTTTTGCGTCGTCTGTTTCAGGTCTTCCTAGTGAGTTAGAATAAGGATTAATCCTTCAAACAGTTCTTGATGGGTGTTTTGTTTAAGTTTTAGTTTGCATTATTTGGTTATGTGACCCACTATGTACTCTAAGGAAAAAAAAAGAGGAAAGATAAGGCAATAAGAGATTTGTATTTAAATGTTAAGAAGTCAAATATGTATGATGTTGTTCAATGTGACTTGAAGTATCCTATAGTCAAAAGTCTCATCTACTTTCTCTTTATCATCCAAGTGTTACCCACTTTTGTAGACTTCACTCACCCATTAATCACACATCGAATGATAATGATATGTTGGTGTGATTATATTCAAAGGTACTTTATTTAGAAAGAGTGAAAATATTCTAAAGAGTATGATAATAGCCTTCTTATTAACTAGAAATGAGAACTTGAGTGATGAGAATTGAACAATGGGAGACTATTAGAAGAATTAGGATTATTATATGAAGTGAAATGAAATGTGAGATCCAAAAGTTATATGAAAATGCAACATAAAATGAGACTTGAAAAAACAATCAAAATTGAAGTGAAAAAAGAAAAAGAAAAAAAGTATACGAAAATGAATTCATGATAAGAATTGGGAATTGTGGAAAAATAAGCAAATTTATTCCCTTCACCATTACATTGTTAATCATTGCAATTTGAATGCTTCATAATCTTTGAAATTCAAAGAATGAAAATTTTGTTAGACATAAAATCAAGTCAATTTGTTTGGTGCTTCTTTTTTAAAACCCACGTGGTGTTTGAAGACAAGAAGAGAAAATATTCCACCTATAAAAAATGACCAAGTAGCTAGCATGATTTTTTTGGTCTATGAGGACGGAAAAAGATATAATTCAAAATAGTTTAGGAGTGACTCTCTTAGCTGAAACTATAGCTGAAACTATATCAAGATGAGAAATGAAAAAAGTGTGGTTTTAGGCCTTGGCACAATCCTTCCAGGCCATTAAAATAAATAGTACAAGAATTCTTAGTCAGAGAAATGGTTTGATTTCAAAATAATTATGAATGGAAATGTTTGGCGCAATAATGTTTGATGAGAAGGAAGTATGGTGTTGTGTTGCTTTTCCCTCTCTTCTTGGCTTGTACTCCATGAGTTGATTCTCCTTCCTTGGCAAGTTCTTTGTTTGGTTTTCTTTTTAATAAAAAAAATGATGTGCCACTTTATTGATTTCCTTTGCTGGTTGTGGCCTCCACCAAGTGTTCGACATTTTGATCTTGTGAGCGCCCAAAGCCACGAAGAGGTTATTATACCTCTTAACAAAAAGAAACTTAACCGAAATAAAAGATGATGCTAGAGCACCAATCTCCTCAGTAATGGCTGAGGCATGCCAATGCAAGGAACAAGGATTCATATTTAAAGCTTTAATCAACTCTACACAATCTGAAAAATACACTAGTCTCGGAAGGTTATAGCTGTGAGCAAGAAGGAGGCCATCACATTGATAGACTTGTAGAATGCACTTCTCGCTACTACAAAAGCACCGTCAACACCCGAGATGATACAAGCACAAGCCCCTTCTTAGGACTTTGGTTTCCATGAGTTGGCCAAGTAAATGCAATACATGCTATGGGGGAATATCATTTCTAAATTCATTGCTTGGAAAAGCTTGGTTCTAGAGAGACATCATCAAGCAACTCTAAATACTCTGATGTTGTCCAAACAACTTAATTTAGAGTATCATGCACCTGAGGATCCTAGTGCTCAAACACTACTGCATTCCTTTCTTTTTGAACCTGCCATATTAAAATTGGCTAAAGCATAGAAAAATAATCCTTAGAAGAAATGGGTTCAAAAATATGGTAAAGTGTTTGTACCCAGTCATGTACACATGAACTCGTGAACTATTGCACTTCTGCTTGAAGAGGGCACAACTTCCAAACCACAATCGCATGAGCACAAAACATAAGTGTATGAACTACCATGGCCACACTTTCAGAGGAAAGACTTCAGCTTTGGCTAAATGTTTAAAACCTATACTGGCCTAAAAAACTAATTTTGTAATGAGTTGCCTGAGAGATTCATATGACTTGGATCTTGAGACAATGCCAAAAAAGACGCAGACGGAACAAAGAATCCTCCTGACTTGGAAAGCGGTCAAATCCACCTATTTTGTGTTAGCCAAAAGTAAGTGATGAGAGAATTACAATACATTCCTCCTAAAAAAAATAGAGTGCATATAATCTGTCCTCCATTAATTAAAATGCGGATAAGGTAAGGAGAATCTCCGGATGGAAGGGAACGTACCCAATTGAGTAGTAGTGAAAGAATCCACGGGTCCTCAAAAATTCTAGTATCTTGCCCATTCCCAACACCTCTCTCAATCTTTTTCAAGAGAAGGTCTCTACCCGCCAAGAGCCACTCCCAAGAAAAACCTCTAGTCAAAGGAGCTTCAAGAAAGGAGCGTATTGGGTAATGTTTTTCTTTTGTGACCAATGCCCAAAGACTAGTTGAATTATTCAGAAGACTCCAAACGTATCCCGTCAATAAAGCCCTATTGAAGCTCCAAACTCTATATAAATGAGACTACCTTCCCTTTTGCTTTGACAAACCTTATTCCACTTTAACCAGGGAATCCCATGAGAGTTAATATTCCTCCACCAAAACTCACAAACTTGCTTATTCAACCTCTTATGGATACCTTTCAGTAATAGAAAAGCTAACATTGCATATGATGGTAGACTAGATGCCATTGACTTGATTAGAATCTACTTACATGCTTGGGACTAAGAGTTTGTTGTGCCACTCAGATAACTTTGATCACATCCGGTCCATGATATAAGAATGAATTTGCTTCTTGGACCTTCCAAAAGATGTAGGGAGACCTTGATAGAGGCGACTACACTTCCTAAATCTACTTGATGAAAGAGATTTGACTCCTAAATGTGAGTGGGCGTGCTTGGATTAAATACAATGCCGGACTTATGCAAGTTGAGTTGTTGGCTACAATAAAGATTCATACTCCCTTAACAGGTGCACGATTGAGAGAGCTTCATTCGGGACTGCAGTGCAAAGATCATAATGTCATCTGCGAACATCAAATGACTTATCATAGGGCTTTGACTTATCCATTCATACTTCTTTTCTTTTTTTCCATTTTGGTAAAACAATAATTTGTTAATATTATCATGTCAAACACTTGGAGGCAAAATACCAACAACCAGGGAGAGGAATGTAGCTAAGCAGTCATACGGAGTAAACCAAGCCTTCCTAAGCCCTTCGTACAGACCCCAAAATGGAGGATAAGAGGAGAAGATGATTGAGTTGGAGACCTTCAATTCCCAAAAAAATGTTGGAGACCTCTCTCAAGAGAAGAGCACACGAGCAACAATACAGATTTGTCACTGTTTTCTTAGCCACTATTGCTCCCCACCATGAACTCCTCTCCTTATCAAATATAATCCAGGCTTCTTGGTGTACTCCCTACTAACTTCAACATCCAACACATTTTCAAAGGGATTTAGGAATGGGTTCCTTCATGTTGAATCTTTTCTATGGTGATTTGGGGGGTTTTCTACACTGAAATGGACTAAGATTACATTAAGTTTGAATTAGCTTGTTGAAAGGGGAAAGGTATGTGCTCCTTTGACGCTTCTCCACCGCTTAATTGGAGAGGAAGGCACGTGGGACCCATTGGGGGTCCTATCTTTGATCTATGTGGTCAGCATTCAAATGTACTATGTGGTAGAGAAATGTTAGAAAGTACATACCTCTCTCCTAACGGGAGGTGATCTGGACTCCATTACATTGAGGTTGTCCTAAAACCAAGGTGCACCATATCAGCGAAATATTGCCGAAACTAGGCATCGACACAAATTTTGCAAACTATTGGCAAGAAATCGGGCAAGAAATCATCGATTCTTCGATTTCTCACCAATTTTTCGGTGGTTTTTTTCGTTTCTTTTTTTTTTTTCTTTTTTTTTTCAACTAAATTCTTAAGTATTTTTTGTCATTTATATAGGAAATTCAGGGGAAAGGTAAAGTTGATTGACCGAAACACATCAGGTAATTAGGTAAAATTGATTGAATAATTAGAAATCAAATTATAATTGATTTGCATAATTAGAAAACCCAATCATGAGATATGATTGATTGAAATTATAAATTTATAATTAGATATCAACTCTATAGGTAAGTTGATTGAAATGCATAAGGTAACTAGGTAAGTTTGATTGAAATGCATAATTGAAAATCAAATCATAAGGTAAGATTGATTGAAATTACAGTTGAAAATTAAAAACTAATTTATAAGTTAAAGTTGATTAATCATAAATTTATAGTTGGAAGTCAAATTGATTGAAATGCATAATGTAACTAGGTAAGATTGATTGACCAAAATCCCTGCAAATATCTATTTTATTTCCCAAAATAATTTGCACCGTAATAAGAAATCATACTTTATTTAACATACAACGCAAAATTTTACTGAGATTTTGGTCAAATTTTGCAAAGACTTTGTCGAAATTTCGGGATTTCAATAATTTCGGTAACCATCGAACCCCCATGTTTCGTAAAAAATCACACCTTGCCTAAGGCTTGGAACTTAGGAAGATTAATTAGATTGAAATTAGCTTAATTAAGAGCAATGTTCTTGAGGGTTTCTGACATAGAGACCATTCAGTCAGGATGCCACACAAACCCTAATTTTGCTTCTAGTGTGATAACCCACGGCCACGAGTAGCAGGAAACAGAAGGATGTGGCTGAGTCAGGGTTTTGAACATGGGGACCAAAATTGATATTGATCGATCAAGTTCATGTCTGGTTATGACAATGAAATTAGGGTTGCCTTATGATTATAAAAATCATCTCTGTGATGTAGTGGTATGATTATTATTATTATTATTATTATTATTATTTTTTTTGTGGGTAGAAGGTATGATACGTAACTTGATATCGATATCAATAACATCAAAAGTTGATTTGTCACCCTATACGATACAGACACTTAAAACCATGGGGGCATGCCAGTATATAGTTTTCATTCTGAAAGTATATCTTGATGCAAGTTTTATCTTCCACCATATGACATGTATGTGTTTGACAAAAAATCCAAGTGTTTATGTTGCAAAAAATATCATGGTGATTACTTGACCACCTTGAAAGCGATTTGACCTCTTGAGTGCAACCTGTGCACTAGAAGTCCTTGTGGATAAGGGTGGGACTTGGGAGTGGGACCCCTGTGATGCCCAACAATGAAAAATTGATGAGGTTGTCTAATTTTTGCAGGTGCAAAAATAAGAAATAATGGAATTATCTTCGGAGTTATTTAAATGGTAATGATGCATACTTTTTTAGTAGGGAGGGGATTCGATGGTAATAATTCACATCCCTTAATATAAAGCTATCAATTAAAAGAAAAATAGTGATAGAATTAAGAGGAAGAACTATAAAGCTAAACTCTGAAGATATGACCACCCGTTCAAACTCATGGATTGATTGGGGAGCATCTCATCTCAATTCCAACATGGTGTTTGGTTTTTGTATTTAGAAAGGCCCATCAGCCATTAAGCGAGTCTCATACAATCTATTCTCGCTCTTTGGTAACCATGACGACGACGATGATGATGATAATGTTAATGATCGACTAGTCTTTGTATTCGGCATAAATGAAAAGTTCGAACTCTTATATCTCTCCAGAGAGATTTTATTCCTTTTGTTCGAAAATTTTTTTTTTGTTTTTCTTTCAAAAGAAGAAGAGACGGAATGGAAAAAATTAGGCTTCTTCAGATAGAGTGGAAAATGAGAGAACCCAACTCACTCAAACTCATATCTCACCATCTTAGAGTTCCAGGGAAGAGTTGTTGAAAATAATATGAAAAATAAACAAATATAACATCAATTCGAAGCAATTGCAGCCTTGAACATGAGCGAAGCAACCACCACAGGGTGCCTGGTTGTTGAGCTCGTGGCGGAGAGGAGATCAATGGAAGACGACCTTTGTAGGTTCAGACTTCAGAGGAGAAGACTCAAAGGAGGACAACCTTCGCTAATAGAGATCGAACATGTCCTCTTCCTGCGAGAGAGCAAGAGGTAGATGGAAAATTATTGTCATTGGCTTTTAGGGTCTGATGTTTGAGAAGTAGGGTTTAAAAATTTGGGGTCGAATTTTGGGCTAAATCTCGGCCTAATTCACTTGTTCACTTTTTCAACCTCTAGGTACCTGGTTTCAGCATCAATCAACGCATGACTCACATGGTACATAGGGTTTTTAATCGTACCTTCTTCTTGGACGAGCACAAAACTGATAGCAGTGGGTGACGTTGCGAGGTAGAGTAGAGGTTCCTTTTTTGAGGTCGGCAAAACAAGCAGTGGAGGACTCGCCAACCTTGCCTATAGCTCATTGAAGGCCCTTTGGCAATCTTCATTCCAGATTTCTTCTTTCTGATTGGACACATTCTTTAAAACTTTGAAGAAGGGCATGCCTTCTTCCCTAACAGAGCAATAAAGTTGTTTAGTGCTGCTACCTGACCAATAATGCACTAAATGTCCTTTATATTTTTGGGTGGCTTCATGTCTTGGATTGATTTTATCTTTTATGGATTAGCTTCAATTCCCCTCTAGGACACCATGAAGTCTCGAATGCACACTTCTTTGGATTTAGCTTTATGTTGTATGCTCTAAGCATGTCAAAAACCTCTACCAGGTCTACAATGTGGTCAACCTTGGAGACGCAACATATCATCTACATAAACCTCCATGTTTCTGCTAATCTGGTCAGCAAAGATCTTGGTCACTGCTCTTTGATATCTTGCCCCAACATTCTTCAGTCCAAAATGCATTACTTTGTAATAATAACTGTCTCGGTCAGTTATGAAAGCAGTGTATTTCTCCTCTTCTGGATGCATCAGAATCTGGTCATATCCAAAATAAGCATTCATGAAGTTAAGCATCTCATGGCAAGTAATGGCATCTATCAAGAGCTCCATTCTCAGAAGCAGGTAACAATCTTTGGGATAAGCCTTATTAAGGTCTTTATAATCAATACACATCCTCCACTTTCCCTTGGCTTTCTTGACCATCACAACATTTGCTAAGCAAGTTGGGCATTTAATGGGTTTGATAAACCCTGACTGTTTCAACTTCGGGTTCTTTGTTTGGATCATCTCATGCTTTTTACAAAGAAGTTTCTTCTTTTCCGCATGACTGAAATTGCTTGGGGGTCGACCCGCAGTCAGTGCTCGGCCACCCTTCTGTCAATACTTGGCATATCGTCTGCCGACCAGGCGAAGACGTCAGAATTTTCTTTTAGGAACTCTATCAGCCTGACCTTAAATCATTGTGCCCAAACCTTGATCTTTGGAACTGAATTGGATCCTCTTCAATTTCTTCAACTGCCTCTGCTCTTTGCATGGTGTCTTTGTCCCAATCATCCCTCACTTAAACTATCATTGTGGAGCTTGTTCTGGCTCTCTTCTTCATGTAGTTGACATAGCATTGTCGAGAAGCCCTCTAGTAGGAACTGCATTCCCTAATGCCATTATGTGTTGGGAACTTCATCTTCATGTGCTTAGGAGACACCATTGCTCCCAAGGCACTGAGGGTTGGTCGACCAAGGATGATGTTATAAGCCGATAGGCCCCTCACCACCATAAAGGTTGACTAGATGACTGTGGTGTCGTGGGGGGTTTCCCAAATTCTTAGATCTAACTTAATTGTTCCCTCAGCCCTAGTGGAGGATCTTGAAAATCTGTATAATTGTGTTTCACACAAAACGAGCATCTTTTCACTCAACTTGAGCTTTCGGAAAGCCTTAAGAGAAAGAATGTCTGCTAACGAGCCAACGTTGGCTAGGACCCGGTAAAATTCGCAGCTAGCCAACACTACTTTGATCACCAAAGCATTATCATACGGGGTCCTGATATCTTGCATGTCTCTTCCAAAGAAGGTAATGGGATCTAATGTCACCTTAGAATTCGACCCCCTCAACCTCTCCGTTGCCCACATATCCGGCCTTTCTTTTTGCCTATTTTGGATACTCCTCAATTAGACCACTAAGCACTGTATGGATCAGAGTTCTTTTTTTTTTTTTTTTTTTTTTTTATCATCATCTGCTTTGGACCTTAGTCGACCTCTGCTCGGACTTCAGTGTCTTTCTCTACTAGTCGACCTTGCTCTCTTTCTGTCTCTGGGTGGTGACCAAGTTGCTTCTTGTTTATTGGTTTAGAGATACTTTTTCAAGGGTCCCTACGATATAAGTTTCTTGATCTCCGCCTTAAGTTGTCTACAATTGTTAGTCCCATGACCATGATCCCTATGAAAATCATTGTACATACTTTTATCTCACTCTTCAGGTCAAGACTAGAGCTTTCCCTACCACTTGAGAAGGACTTAACTATTGATTTGCATCACAATTTCCAACTAGCTTGTGCTAAGATGAGTGAATGTTCTGTCTGGAGACTGCTTCTTGGTTTTGGCCAACCAATCTTGTCTATGGTTCCAGCCGAACTCCTATTCTGCTAAGGCTTATCTTTGTAGTTTTAGTCTCCTTTGTAGGTAGGCTCTTTCTTCTCTCTTTGAGATTCAGCCGCTTTAGAGATCATTGCTTGCTTGTGGCAACAATTGAGCAGGTCTAGATATGTCTTGGGCATGTCATGCATGAGATTCTCTAGAAGACGGGGATGAGTGATGCCTTGGTATAGAGCATGGAAGGTTATCTTCTCATCGAGATGATCGATCTAGATGGTCAAGTTATTGAATCTCTGACAAAATCTTTGATCGGCTCCAAGTGGCCTTGCTTTACTGAAAAGAGAATGTCCTCCCTCCTTTTGGTGTTATCTCCACTTTGAAAGCGTGACAAAAATACTTGACCAAGCTGGTCTAAATTTGAGATTGACCCATCCTTCAACCTTAAGAACCACTAGGATGCAACACTGGACAGTGAGGCTAGAAAAATCCGGCCTAATGCCACCTCGTTGTGCTTGTATGAAGACATCATTGATTTGTAATGCATGGCTTGTTGTCTTGGATCTTGAGTTCCATCAAACATTGTGAAGCTAGGGCACTTAAAATCTTTTGGCACATATGCTTTTGAGATAGCTCGAACAAACGAGTCGAGATTGAGGATGGACTATAGGTCATCCCTTCTGGTATCCTTACAAGTTTTTCAAATTTTCATTTAGTTCCTCGAATCGCCTATCAACATAGACAATTAATTTGCTCGGCACATCATGGTCGCCCATTCCTTCCTGTGCTCGAGCGGCAATCAGCTACCTCGTAATTTGGTCCTATTGCAACCTCGGTTATCATCTTTGTCTCCTTCAAAGGGGGGGGGAGTCCATGTTATGCACAAAAACTACCCTGCATACTTGTTGGACTGAATTGCCAACCTGTTCTTTTCCATTGGCCAGATTCCTTTGAGATGGTCATGGAGACTGGTCATGTGGAGGTGGTCGATCCTCACCTTGCTTTGACTCCCTATCTTCATGTCTCCTGTCAGAAGGCAATTGAGATGGATTTTTTTACTGCTGGGACCTTGCAGAATCACTTGTTAATGGATGTTGGCTCTAAGCAAATCCTTAATCTCCAAGATATCCCTTTGCAAGTCGTTGTATTATCCATTGTCACAAATTGGTTTTGGTTAGAGGAGCCAGGAGGTGGTTCGTTACGAGGAGCAAATTGCTCTTGAACCCACAACACATCCTCTTATCAAGTCTCCTAAGCCTTAGAATCATTCAGATGACTTCTCGCTAGCATTCCAAATCTGAGTAACACCATGACTTCTTGCTTAGTGTCCCACAAACGGCACCAAAAACTGTTGCTCCAAAAACATGTTTGTCAATGCAAGCGATCTAACCTACAAAACACGTGCTCAACCAAGTTGCTCGAGGAATGCCTCCAACAATCAAGTCAATGAATGCTCACAGCTTAAGGAGTAGAACACAAGTTGCAGAGCTCTCACTGGTCCTTGTTTCTAAGATAAAGGGCTTGATTGGTTCGAGAAGTTTTTTTCGTGTCAATCATGTCCTTAGAGACATGAACAATGTTGCTAATTGGCTGTCAAAGATGTATGACGATGATGACATAGAACAAAATTCCATCGAAACTTGGGAAATTTCGGTGGTCCTCAGTTTCGATCGAAACTTTCGAAATTTCGTCGAAACTTGTTGAAACCTCGAAACCTGTCGAAACTTGGTTCAATCCAGTTGGACCAGCTGGTTCATGAGGGAAAAAAGTTCCCAAATTTCGTGGGAAACTTGGGAAATTTCGTGGAAACTTGGAAAATTTTGTGGAAACCTGGGAAATATCATGGAAACTTGGGACTTTTTTCTGTAAATTTTGTAGTTTTCCCAATTTTTCATTTATTTCATGTTTCCCCAAATACCCATTACAAATACTCCCTCCATCAGGACTTCCCTATCCAAAGTGTGTATTCCCTCAGGTTGATTATCTTAAGCATATTGATGACCAGACTCATAAAGTTACAATTGTTGATTAACTTGACAACCATATGCATAAAATGTCATGGGATGTCTATGTTCGTTGGTTGGAGGTGAGGATGTTACAGGCATAGTACTACTCAACTCACAGGATGAATCCACTATTGGCACTCCTCTTAACATTAAGTTGTATTTTCCTTTTATTGTCAACTATTTTGAAATCAGAAATTATATATTGAATGTTATGTGCTTAAGTAGTTAAGTTTATAATGTACTTTTTGGACAACTCTACATTGATGTTATGTACATTGAATGACATATCTACATTGATTTTTTTTAGCAAAATACAACAAATGTATTCTTTATACTCTAATTAGCTTAAATACAGGATCCCACCCCAAAATACACTCTAAAACCTGTCGAAACTTGATGTCGAAACTTGTACGGAAAAGTCCTCAGTTTCCTCGAAATTTCCTAAGTTCCCACCTAAGTTTTCCATTTTCACCCGGTCGAAACTTGAGTTTCTCTCAAATTTTTACCATGGGTGAGATGTCCATTTCTATGTCGTTCTTTCCATATCTTCATAGCAAGCTAGAAGGGATCCTTTAAGCAGATTTTGATGGGTGTTTTGTTTAAGTTTTAGTCTCCTTCGTTTGGTTCTCTGACCCCATTTATGTACCAAAAGAGAAGAAAAAATAAGGAAAGATAAGGTAATAAGAGACTTGTATTTAAATGTTAAGAAGCAAAAATGTATGATGTTGTTCAATGTGACTGATTTATATCACTAATCTCTGCACAAAACAAAGTTCAATACTCAATAGTCACAAGTCTCATCTCCTTTCGCTTTGTCAACCAAGTGGGGTATCCACTTTTGTAGGTTTTCACTCAGTGATTAATCATGGATCGAATGACATTGATATGTTGATGCGATTATATTCAAAGGTACTTTATTTAGAATGAGTGAAAATATTCTAAAGAGTATAATAAAAGACAGTCTTATTAACTGGAAATGAGAACTCAAGTGATGAGAATGGAACAATTAGAAACTCTAAGACGGAATAAAATTATTACAAGTGTGAGATCCATATGAAGTGAAATGAAAAGACAAAAATTATATGAAAATGCAACATAAAAAACTTGAAAATAAAACATCAAAATTGAAGTAGAAAACAAACAAGTCCATGAATGGACTCACAAAAAGAATTGGGAATTGTGGAAAAACAAGCAAATTTTAATTCTCTTCACCACTATGTTGTGAATCATTGCAATTTGAATGCTTCATAATCTTAATCGTAGAACGAAAATTTTGTTAGTCATAAAGTCAAGTCAATTTTGGTTTGGTGGTTCCTTTTAAAAACCACATGGTGTTTGAAGACAAGAGGAGGATAAAATGTTTCACCTCTAAAAAAACCAAGTAGCAGGATTTTTCTGGTTTCAAGACGAAAATATATTTTATTCAGATAGTTCAGGAATGACTCTCCAAGCTGAAACTACATCAAGATGAGAAATGAAAACATGTGGTTTTAGCCACCAAGTGCTTGATATTCTGACCTTGTGAGCGCCCAAAAACAAGAAATCCGCGAAGAGGTTATTATCCATCTTAAGAAAAAGAAACTTAACCGAAATAAAAGATGATGCTAGAGCACCAATCTCCTTGGCAATGGCTGAGGTATGCCAATCCTAGTTCTATCCAAGGAACTAGGATTCAAGTTTAAAGCTTTAATCTGCTCTAAACAATCATAAAAAAAAAAAAAAAAACCAATCTCTTAAGGTTACAGCTGTGGGCAAGGAGGCCATTGCGTAGCACTTCTGCCTCCATCACCGTCGTTGATAGAGACCTGCTGAATACACTTCTCACTGCAACAAAAGCACCATCAGCACCCCAAATGATACAAGCACAAGCCCCTTCTTAGGACTTCGGTTTCCATGAACCATCCTAGTAAATTCCATACATGTTGTGGGGGAAATCCATTTCTAAACTTATCGCTTGGAGAAGCTCGGACTCGGAGAGACATCATCGAGCAATTCGAAACACTTTGATGTTGCCCGAATGGTTCTATTTAGAGTATTATGCACCGTAGGATCCCAGTGCTCAAACACAACTGCATTCGTTTCTTTCTGAACCTGCCATATTAAATGTGGTCAAAGCACAAAAAAATAATCCTTAATGAAAATGGATTCAAAAATCTATTAAAGCATTTGTTGTAAAATCCCCTAAAATCCTAACCCTATAACCCATTGTTTCAGATCGGCAAATCCAGAGTTCTAGTAGAAGGCAACTTTGGACCATTCAAGTTTAGCTTGAGAGTTTGGAAATCAAACCTATGGATTTGGACAAGGAAGATGATGACCCGGCAACCTTAATTGATTTTAAGAGGAGAGAGAAAATTAGTCCGGAAGCTTTAAAAATGAGATTTGGCATGCACGGAAACCAATGCAAGATGACCCCCAATGCCAAGGTTAAGTACACCATTGAGTCAAGCTGACTCATGCATGTTTAGAAGATTTTACCCTCCGAAGCTTGTGGGAAATCACATTTATATGAAGAAGTTCTAGGGTGGTTGGTCGGGGCGGTTAATCAAATTGACTAACCGCCCCCTACCTAGAAAAGTGCATTATTGGGGCTTTGGGTTCAAAATCCCTATTTTATTGTTCTCTAGCCTCATAAACAAATTGTTTATGTTTGAGATGAAAAAAATTTGGAGTTTGGAAGAAGCTTTGCACGTTTGGCGGTGCAAAAGCGCAAATCGCAAGGATAGTCGGGTGTTAAGGTAAGAAGACTCTAAATACCCTATTTTCAACTTTTCTTTCAAAACATTTAAGATGGTGGAATGCAATAATGGTGGTGGTTGTGGTAGTTGGTATAAATTGGTTTGTTGTTTAGGTTTCCCATCATGTTTTCCAACCCCTTTGAGTGATGAATCATGTTATCATTTCCATTCGAGACTGATTCATCATCTTAAAGACGCTTGCGGGCGACACTCTAAGAACCAAATTGGGGTTTTCTTATTTAAGACTTGTAGGGATGTTTGGAAGGTGTTTTTTGAACAATACTATTGTTCCATTAAAGTCCAAAAGTCCAAAAATTAATTGATTTAGGTTTTTGGTCGTAACCAGAGAGAGGAAATCGACCAGGGGTGGTCAACCGGCCCTAGCGAGCTTGACTTACCCCCCCCCCCCCTATAGGGGTGTGTAAATTGTGTCCGTTGATGTTTAGTCTTGATCCAAACTTAAACAACTTAAACATAACTTAGTCTTTATGCTTTCTAGGGTGCTTGTAGCTTGTTAGCATTCTTGAATTGTGGATTTCTTGGACTTTTGGAGATCATTATTATCATTGAAAGGTGAGGACTACATTACCATGTACTATTGTAAATATGTTTAAAACTTATTAATGTTATTTTATATAAATTTCTATTTTAATCGTGTCTTTTATCCATGGTTTTATTTAGTCCCACATCTAGTTGAGAGGATCTGATTATATGGTTTATATATAGTAAGGGTCCATGTATTATTAATTTTTGTGACACGAACCAAGCCTAAATACTGTTGTGACCGTGCCTTGATTATATAGATATATATTAATATTAATAAATCTATATGACTTGGGACTTGATCCGGAAGACCCATTTTGTTGTGGGCCCTATTCTGGAAAGCCCAATGCTGGGTGAAACGTGGAGATGCCATTAGAGAGGGATTTTCCTATAGGGAGGTCACCTGGATAGGTACCTTCCTGAAGGAAGTTGAGCTGAAAGGTACCCTCATAAAGAGAGGTGACCTTACCCTTTCACCCACAACCTTTGGGGCTCTATATAAACCCATTTTCATGTTCATTCTTGACACTAAATTTCCTCCTCCTCTTTCTCTTTCTCTCTCTCCCTGTTATTCTATTAAGCAATGAACATAACTTGATTACACCTTGAGTAACCTTTCTGGGGTGCAACCTTAAAGGTTTGGGCTGACTGATCTTGGGGTGAAGACACTTTGAGAACCTGTATTGCACAATTCAGGGTGTCTAAATACCTTAAAGAAAGTACTTCTGGTACGTTTCAGCTCTGAAGGAGTATTCTAATTACAACAATAGTTCTAGTGTAGGTGCAAATTCCTCAACCGGTTTCAACATGTACTTGTGTATTTAATTTAAATTCTAATTCTTGTTATTGCAAATGTCGTACATATTCTTATGAAATGTACGTGGGACTTTGCATGAATAGAAGGTAATATGGTATTTTATTCTTATGTTATTATTCAATTCATTCAAATGATGATTGTGAATGTGATGTGTTAGGAATTTGGGTGATATAACATTGCCTATATTTATATACTAACTTAACGATGTGAGTTCACCCATTACCCTTGGTGCCTACGTATTCACTTAAGTTGATTATATACATGGTCAGCATGTGTCTAGATTACATCGGTTAGTAAACTCGGATAAATGCTACTACCCATTCGGCATGGGTATTGAAGCCGAGTGACCCCTGATTGGCAGTGGCTGGGTCTTGTTGTTGTCCAGCACAAAGTGTGATTTCTATGGGGGGGGGGCACAGGCCCACTATATCATGCAATGGGAAGGTTGCATATGCAGAATGTTGGGCTCGTGGTACTTTCAGCATGATGTGTGATTTCCGTGGGGAAGCGACGAGGGCGTCTGCCTATGTGTATATGAACAATAGTAGGGTTACAGGATGTTAGTCTAGTATGATGCATGATTTCCGTGGGGAACAACATCTTTAGGTGAGAAGAATATGCGAACCAAAAGGGCACTAGGCATAAGGAAAGGTATCTGGATCACATATAATATGAGACGTAGTTGACCTTGCATTGGGCTAGATTTATCCCTAACACATGCTAGTATTCAGACCAAATGGTGCTAGTGAGAGAGTAGTGACCTAATCTTAGCCACGATATAATGTGATATAATCCCATTTCTGCTGGTTCCCAACAGAGGTAATCTTTTTATGAGGAAAAGTAACAAGACTACCCAGAGTAGACTAGTGTTATAACTTAATGCATGTCTACCATAAAGACTACATTTGTAAGATTTTAGGTTCATACTTACATATTCATTTAATCTCCTTATATATTTCGGATATTCATACTTCAAGAGCCGAAATCTGATGAAGACACATTGTTTCCTCTGCGTAAAGTGTCTTCCCTTGTTCCCACACATGCTCTCTGACTTCCTCTAAGTCTCACAGCCGTCTTAGAATAAAATAATGAAGAAACCAAGGTTTTAAAGCCTTAAATAGGGGTTCAAAAAGTAAAAATCCCAAAGCTGCCCTACTGGTTTAGCTGACTGACTACGGTGGCAGTTGGTTGGTCAATCGACCACCACCTAGTACTTTACAGTACAAAGGTGGTCTATCACCCCGATTGAACCAAAACACTGATACAGGCCTAGGGATCATTATAAAAGCTCTTACCTAGGTTAAGGCATCTCCCAACTCAATCACTCGCGAGCCGAAAATCCAAATGCCCAAACCATTCGGGTTCTCATTAAATCTTCTTCCAGTTTTCAACAAAGGAGGAGCCGAGCAGGACTACCATCTTCATCATCCAAATCCAAACCATTGGTCTTAAGTTGGATGGTCCACAACTTCTTCTCACTAGATGCCTAGGTTCTCAAACCTATGATTAGGGTTTTGAGTTAGGATCCTAGGGGTTATCAGAATTGGGGGTTGTATCTATTCAAGATATATAAGTCCGGGTATTTTAGTTAAGTGAAAGAATATAGCAAAACTAAATTGAGTGCATATATGATATTGCACAAGGGTGGTTTGAAAGGGTGTTCTTCAATAAGGAAAATGCATGTCATTTTGGAGGAAATGTATTTTGGTCCAATGAAAGATTTGTCATAATTGATTTGAGGTTTGAGTTTTATATACTAGTACGATCTAAATATATAATGAAGATTTCGATCTGATCTTAAGAAGATTTTAGGATTTTAATTATCCTTGCTCTTACAATACAATCCATATAACAACTGACTTAATATAGCTAATGCTGAGGTACAAAAGTAAAAAGTATCACTCCATATGTACCATATGATATCAATGCTTTTCATTATGTTCATTTGGTTATTAGGAAGTTCAGCAGCAATCGAGGTCATGTCAGTCAAAGAATGCAAGTTTCGACTCCTTTGAACTGAGAGGAACTTTGTATTTAAATGTTAAGAAGAAAGATGAGACCATCAAGCATGGGAAAGTAAATTCATGGTTGCATTATATATATACATACAAGAAAGAGAGAGAGAGAGAGGTGAGATTATAGACTTGAGGTAAGGTACCTAAAGCAATAAGAAAAAAATCTGTATTGGTGAAACGTCTAAAATACCTCCACCAAGCACTTTTCGTCGTTTCTGCATTCACATTCATCTGCATCTGAGATTTTGGTGGACAAGAGGAAGAAGAAAGCATTTGAAGGGGGGAGAGAGAGAGAGAGAGAAGCTATGATAACAATGCTAATTAAGGGAATTATGAAGGAGATACATCGCATGGAGTTGGATTTGAATATATATATTAAGAAGTGTGTTTGTTCATAAGAGGTAAGTGCTTCGCAAAGGTGGGAGAGGCAATGACAGTACGTACGTACAACATTATGGCTATCGTCAAAAATGTCATTCTTTTACTTCGCTCGGACTTATCATGTAATGCAACCATGAATTTACCTTCCCATGCTTGATGGTCTCATCTTTCTTTAACCTGCAATGACTTGGGAATAAAATCACTGAGCTTTTCTACTTGCTAGCTCCAGGTTAAAAAATGGGAAATAATGGAATCATCATCAGAGTTATTTATACCTACCTTTTAGTAAAAGAGTCGGGAATTCTATTTTTTGGGATATGATAATCTACACACCTTAATATAAAGCTATTAATTAAGAAAATAAGAAAAAAATTAAAAATTAGATTGGGGAATGGGGAGAGCATCTCATCTCATCTCAATTCTGAAATGGTGTTTGCTTTCTGTATTTAATTAGAAGGAAATAAAGGAAGGGCCCATCACCCATTAAGTGGGTCCCAATCAATCGATTCTCACTCTTTGGTAACCATGATATTATTCATGAACCCATCCTTCCTTCCCTCCCTCCATCCCTTGAGATGCCCCTTTTTCTGAAAAAGGAAAGGAAAATCATGATGCAACATTTCACTGAAATTTTGCCTGGTTCATTGAGGAGCGAATCGAAAGATCTTCTAGAAAACATGATTAACGAACGTCACTGGAAATCGCCAGAATCTTGCTAGAAAATTGCCGAAATGTTGGCAAAAGTTTGCAGCAAATAACTTTCTTCTTCCCTTATTTATCTTCGATTATTCTCTTTTCTAAATTTCTCCTTCTCTGTCTGTCTTCTATCTCTCCGACGATGGATGGGCAACTCTACAAGTACCTAAACGTACTTGAACTTCCAATAGCAAAAACTGTTGAACTCAATTTCGAAGAGATGAATTGAACTTCCAAGGTAGGTGAAAGTCCAACTCTTTTAATGGCTTTCAAGTACATTCATAAAATCTGCAACTCATCTCTTCAGAGGGGTAAGTTCAAGTATCTCGCTGAAATCTGCAACTCAAAAAATCTGGTTTCAAAGGAGTAAGTGAAACTAGTCACTACCCCCGATATCTCCTAAAATGTCGGTCATTTTCAGGCAAATTTCGCCCAAATGTTGCACCTTGAACAAAACAAAGAAGAAAAAAAGACCCTTGAAGTTATTGTACAAGTAGTAGCACTTGATGAATGAATACTAAGTAAGATTCGATTACCAAGAGAGCGAGAACGAGAGCGAGAGAGAGAGAGCATAAAACTATGAAAGTACTCTTTCTTGTACTGTGCCCACCGTCCCATAAGGATTAAGGGATTCTACAAAGTGAAGAAGTCTTTTTCTTGGCCCACCAAGTCTCTTTCTTTCAAGACAATTATGTGTTTTTCGTGTCAATCACTAACCCAAAAAGTTTCTCATTTTCTCAGCCATTAAAAAGCAATATCATGCATATATCATAATTGGGAAAAGAAGATCTCTATGCTATTGCATTGATGTTACAAGAATAAAGCATGATATTCATCATGGAAGGATTAAAGATGGTGTTGGAGCTGAGTAAAATTGATGTAGTGTGGAATCTGACTTTTCCAAAGTTATCCCTTTTGGTTGAGTTCAATTTGCAAGTGCAAGGCAGGTTCACTGGCCTCGTTTCTAAGATAAAGGGGGTTGATTGGTTCAAGAAGTCTTTTTTGTGTCAATCATGTCCTTAGAGACACGAACAATTTTACTACTTAGGTGTCATAGATGACTATGATGATGTCTGTTTCTGTGTCCTTCTTTTCAGATCTTCTTAGCAAGCTAGAAGATATCTTCCAAGCAGATCTTGATAGATGTTTTTTGTTTAAGTCAATGAAGGGTTGGTAAAGTAGAAAGATTCATACTTTTCAGTGGAGAGATCATCGGTTCGACCTTTGCGGATGACAAAGCTCCCCCTGAGAATGTAATCGAAGTGCACACAAGCTGTCCTGGATAAACCTAAAAAAAAATGGTTCTTTATTTGGTTCTCTTACCCCATTTATGTACCCAAAAAATGGAATAAGAGAATTTGTATTTAAATGTTAAGAAGAAAAAATGTATGATATTGTTCAATGTTATTGATTTATATCACTAATATATACACAAAACAAAATTTAGTACTCAATAGTCATAGGTACCATCTCCTTTCTCTTTATCATCCAAGTGGGGTATCCACTTTTGTAGGTTTTCACTCATAGATTAATCACGAATCGAATGACACTGGTATGTTGATGTGATTATATTCAAAGGTACTTTATTTGAAATGAGTGAAAATATTCTAAAGAGTATAATAAAATACTGACAAACCCAGCCTTATTAACTAGAAATGAGAACTCAAAGTGATGAGAATTGAGCAGTTAGAGACTATTAGGATTATCACAAGTGTGAGATCCATATGAAGTGACATCAAAAGACAAAAATTATACTAAAATGCAGCATACAAAACTTGAATATAAAACATCAAAATTGAAGTAGAAGACAAACAAGTACAAAAGAATTTGGAATTGTGCAAAACTAAGCAAATTTTAATTCTCTTCACCACTATGATGTAATTATTACAATTTGAATGCTTCATAATCTCATTCATAGAACGAAAAATGTGTTAGTCATAAAGTCAAGTTAATTTTTGTTTGGTGGTCCCTTTCAAAAACCACACAGTGTTTGAAGACAAGAGGAGGATAAAATATTTCACCTCTATCAAGTAGCAGAATTTTTTGGGTCTCAATACCAAAATATATTTTATTCAAATAATTCAAGAAGACTCTCCAAGTTGAAACTACATCAAGATGAGAAATGAAAAAAATGTGGTTTTAGCCACCAAGTGTTCGACATCTTGAGCTTGTGAGCGCCCAAAACCGAGAAATTCGTGAAAACGTTATTAGTCATCTTAACAAAAAGAAACTTAATCGAAATAAAAGTAGATGCTACAACCCCAATCTCCTCGGCAATGGCTGAGGTATGCCAATCCAAGGAACTAGGATTCAAGTTTAAAGCTTTAATCTACTCTAAACAATTAAAAAGACACCAATCTCTGAAGGTTACCCCTACGGGCAAGAAGGAGGCCATTGTGTAGCACTTTCACCTCCATCACCACCGCCGATAGAGACCTATTGAATACACTTCTCGCTGCAACAAAAGCACCATCAACACCCCAAAATGATACAAGCACGATCCCCTTCTTGGGACTTTGGTTTCCATGAGCCATCCCAGTAAATGCAATACATGTCGTGGGGGAATCCATTTCTAAATTCCCCAGTTGGAGAAGCTTGGTTCTAGGAGAGACATCATCGAGCAACTCTAAATACTCTAATGTTGCCCAAACAGCTCTATTTAGAGTACCATGCACCTTAGGATCCCAGTGCTCAAACACAATTGTATCCCTTTCTTTCCAAACCAGCCATATTAAATGTGGCCAAAGCATAGAAAAATAATCTAGAGGAAATAAATTCAAAATTTTTGTAAAGCGTTTGTACCCAATCCTGTACACATGAACTCCCAAACTGTTGCGCATCTACTCAAAGAGAGGACAGCTCAAACTACAGCAGCATGAACACACCAGAAGGGCATGATCTGTTGATTCATCTTGATCTTTACAGATTGGGCAGCCGCTAGAGGGGAGTAGCTTGTGATGCAAAAGGTTCAAAGCTATAGAAGAATATCATGGCCACATTTCCAAAGGAAGGACTGCAGCTTTGGCTGAATTTTTAAAACCCATATTAGCCTCCAAAACTGATTTGGAAATGAGCTATCTAGGAGAGCCATATAACTTGGATCTTGTGACAATGCCAAGAAATACGCAGACTGAACAGAGAATCCTCCTGACTTGGAAAGTGGTCAAATCCACCTATCTTTTGTGTTAGCCGAAAGTAGAGGTAATGAGAGAATTGCATTACATTACATTCCTTACTACGAAAAAAATAGAGTGCATATAATCTGTCCTCCATGAACTAAAATGCTAGTCTATAAGATCTGAGACAAGGTAGGGAGAATCTGCGGATGGAAGGGAGCATACTCGATTGGGTGGCAGTTCTCAAAAATTCTCATTATCTTGTCCATTCCCATTCCCAGCCCCTCTCTGAATCTTTTTCAAGAGAATGTCTTTGCCCACCAAGAGGCTCTGTCACCTCAAGAACAACCTCTAGTCAAAGAAGCTTCAAGAAAGGAGCATATTGGGTAATATTTTGCTTTCATGACTAATGCCTAGAGACTAGTTGAATCATTCAGAAGATGCCATGTGTTAATGACTAAAATGGTCATTCTATATCTCCCGGTCTGAACCAGCAGTTGCACGATCCGACCAGGCTCGATACTTAGTAGAGTTCGACCAGGCGGTTCATGGTAGGACCGACCAGAGTGATAAACAGCATCTATCTAACAGGATAAGAAACCTCACAAGGGTAGAGTCCTACAACCAACAACTGGAGAAGAGAGTTAGTTAGATAAAAGGACTCTTCTAAAGAGTTACTCTCCTATAACAACTCGTATCAGGGTTATTCCAAAGATAACTCCATAACCATACTCTATATAAACACCTCTGATAAACACTAGGAGGTAGGTATTCATATTTCGTGTGATCAATTACTTGAATTCTCTATTGAGTAGTTGAGATCATATCATTGGTACTGACTTGTTCATCGGAGACGTACCTCGACCCCCCAAGGTCGAGCTCGTATCTTGCAGGTTCGTGACAGGGAAGGACGAGCGAGATTCCGTATCAACACCATGCAACCCTGTCTTGCCAATATAGCCCTAGAGAAGATTAATTTCGAACTCTCTAAAACCCAGACTACACTCTTTTTTGCTTTGGCAAACCTTATTTCACTTTAACTAGGGAATCTCATGAGAGATATTTTTTTCTCCACCAAAACTCACAAACATGCTTATACAACGTCTTATAGATACCTTTTGGTAGTAGAAAAACTAACTTCACATATGATGGTAGACTAGATGCCACTAACTTGATTAGAACTTCTTTACTTGCTTGGGACTAAGAGGTTCTCACACCACCTAGATAACTTTGATTGCATCCAGTTCATGATATGAGAAGGAACTTGAGACTTGGACCTTCCAAAAGATGCAGGAAGACCTAAATAGAGGCCATGAGACTGCACTTCCTTAATCTACGTGATGGAAGACATGGACTTTGAGTGTGAGCGAGGGTGCCTAGACTAAATATAATATCGAACTTACCCAGGTTGAGTTGTTGGCCCAATACAGATTCATACTCCTTTAACAGATGCAGGATTGAGAGAACTTCATTTGGATCTCAGTGCAAAGATCATAATGTCATCTGCAAAGATTAAATGACTTATCATAGGGTCCTGACGGTATATCAATATGCCTGATATATTTTGGCCCAAAACAAAAGCACTCTAGGGGGAGGGCTACTAAGGAATTTATAATTGGTTTGAGGTGGTTTGCAAACATTTGGATATGATCTTATACACCCCATTGCAAAGACTAATGGACCCAAGATGGCCCGCTAATAGGAATAATTATCTTTGTTTTAATTTTTATAGGTAAGAAAATGATATTCCTATTATACTCAATAAGTCACATGGGATCAATTAGGGATTAAGAACATTCGAGTAAATTATAATTGTCATTCGGCAATTCATAGTCTCTTGGGGGAGGAGAACTCAACTTGGGTTTGTATTTCTATCTTTGAGAGCATTAGATCTTTGTTTGTTTTGTTCCACTTTGTGGATGTGTCTTTTATTCTTAGATCAGCTAATCGCAGTACTGATTTATTGGCTAAAGGATCTTAGACTGTCAGGTGTTTCTAAAGTTTGTAGTTACAACCACCTTTTTGTATGTTAAACAATGTATCTTACTCAGTACTTCAACCTAGCCTGACTCAAGGAACGAAATCTCGTTGAGATTGGCTAGTTCGCCAGGTGGCGAACCAGGCAAACCGGCAAAATCTGTGCGAGATTTCACCGATATACCTAGGCTGAATGCGTCCAGAGGTTGCTCGCCGGGCCTTTGGTATTGTCTACCCTATTCTCATTAGGTTTCAGCTTTCAACTTAATAAAACATTTGCAGGTGAAGAACGTGAGGTGTTGTTGTATGCTGCTAGTTTGCTACTTCTGTTTCTTTCTTCTTCTTCTTATCCTTCAACGATCGGAAAATCAACCATCGAGATAGCAGCGGCAAATTTCGTTTGATTCACCAGAAAATCATCGATTTTTCGGCGATTTTCACTAATTCGCTGGAAAATCGACGATTTTCCGACGACATTTAAAACATTTCGTTTCGCCCCTTGGTTTCGATTCACTAGGGGGCGAAATCACCAAAATTCGGCGAAATTAAGTTCCTTGGCCTGACTAATATAATTTCATCTTTGAACAAAAAAAAAATTAGGGCATCCACAAGTGTATTCAATTGGAGTATATGGGGATTCTGGAATCATCTTACCTATTTATGTGTTGTGCAGATTCTATGTGGTCATCATTTTTCCATAATTATTATCAACGATTGAAAAAATCATGATTTTTAATTTTATATATTATTATTATATTTGAAGATCGTAATCAATCATCAATCCAACCCCCATCCAATGGTGGTGCGTGGTGACAAACTGGAAATCCCAATCTATAGAGTATCTTTCATACAGATAAGCTAAAGGCTTTCATAGATAATACACTAAAATTTTATTTTCATATTAGAAGTTAAGAAAGAGATTTTTCTCCTCTCTGTCTATTTTCCTCTTTTTCTTTTTTTTTTTTTTTTTTTTTTTTTTTATGAAACTGAAAGCGTTATTCATGAACTGAAAAGAAATACAGACACAACAAAGAAAATAAAGAAATACAAAAGATAAATGCATGAAAACACAAGGTTCGATCTGAACCAAGGAATGGAAAGTGATTATATGTCATACATGCAATAGACAAGGTCATCTAGGATAAGGAATGGATGGAGCCCAATCCCTTATAAAAGTGGCTGTAACAACCACAACAACAATTAAGCACAAGGAATACGACATACATATCCTCCTTCACAAACACCCAAGAGGAGACACGCCACAAAGGTGGATATAGACACACCACAAGGGCAGAGAAATAACACGCCACAAGGGCGGAGACAACAGCCACGGCGAAGACACACAGACGGCGACCAGCAACACGAGACTCTCGTAGTAGCAAAGCTTCCAAATCCACGGGAGATACTTCCAGCTCCAGTGTAAAACCCCTAGACTTATGGAATGCACTACGGGATCTTGATCTACCTGAACTCTCTTTTTTCTTTTCTTTTTTGTCCTTCTCCAAACCGTTCACGGGAGAGAGAGGGAGGTGAGGGAATAGACACAGGGTGGGGATGGACAACTCAAACAGAGGAGGAGAGAGCAGATAGGGGTGGAGGGAGAGACGAGGCGATGGAACAGAGACAGCCTCTCACCGATTGGAGAAAAAAAGAAATCAGATAGAGAGAGCCGGAGAGAATGGAAGAGAGGCAGAAAGAGGGAGAGTGGGAAATGAGGGAACATAACAGGGTAGGGGTGGGGGTGGAGATGGAGAAGGCAAACAAAGGCGGAGAGATCAAACAAGGGTGGCGGTGGAGGGAGAGAGGAGGTGATGGAGCAAAGAAAACGAGAGGCGGAGAGTGGAAGAGAGGAGATGAGGTAGAAAGTTTAGGGGTGGAGGTGGAGAGACAGACCTCAAAGCGCTACGGTGACGATCGGTTTCTTCAAAGCGATTTCTTCAGAGGAGGCGCTAGGGTTTACTCTGTGACTTTGTCTATTATCCTTGGAGCTTACTTGGATGGTAGATGTGTCACATAAAGTGGTGTGTTCTAATGCTCACTGTTGGATGCCTACTATTTGAATTTATGAAATTTTTTTCCATTCAAAACACCATGTGTACATATAATCTATGAAAAAAAAAATCAAATTTTCCTTAAAACAAATCGAACCATACTTTAAGCAGCTGAGATTTAATAGAATCTACACAGCATGCATTTAACAATGGGCACAACAGACACCATCACACGTTAGACGCACTACCCGATCCTCCATTATCCTTCTTCTTAAAAGGTCTTTTCACATTGACACTTGGCACCACATTCTACCATATATGATTTCACATCTTTTATGTTCTTAAATGATCACCACCCCACCTACCCTTCCAATTTTAGCATGGGAAGCTGCCTTTACATTGATTCGATTGGGATTTTATTTTTTCATCAGTGGATTGGATTGGGTTGGATTGGGTTGGATTTAATTACCCTAACTCACTACTAAATCTAACAAAGATTTCTATGAAGATACTGATTAGGTAATGGGATGGGATTGGATAGAATTGAATATATCCTAATTCCCTTTTTCGTTTTCTTAGATAAAAAGAATATATCCTAATTTTTCTTTAATTTCCATTCTGGATATTATCTAATACAGGAAAGAAGTTATGTCTGGGTGGGTGGGTGATTGAGATGGGTACGTAGTGGTTCTGATAAATGGTAAGTAAAGTCAAATAAAGTGGGACCCATCAAGATATATATATGTTTTGTTATAAAACTTAATGATTATTAGAAAATATATATTAAAGATATATAAAGGAAAAAATGACAAGATGAATCGCTCTTTATTGAGTTGTGTGCATTACATATTTACACTAAAAATAAAAATATTACAGCATATTCTCTGACATACAAATATTAGAATTTATAAGAAAATACAATAAATGTCTGATTTTTTTTAATGGCGTCCACTTAATATAAGCCTAAGTTTTTGACTGACTTGTTTACCAAAAAAAAAAAAAAGTTTTTGACTGACTTTAGTGGAAAAATTTTCAAACTGCTATCTGTTCATTTTTTTCAAAATCCAAGTTGTCGACTGTTAACTCTTTCGTTAATTTGAAATTGAAATGACCATTTTGCCCATAATGTATTTATCTTTTATATTTAAGAATTTTAAGTTTTTAAATTTACAAAAAGAGGCTCCTGACTCCTACTCGATTTTAAATTTTATTCCAATACCATAGACACTTTGCGATGATGCTGCAATTCAATCAGAAGATCATTCAATTTTTACACGAGGGAGGGAGATTTCATTCATTTATTGGGGAGTTTGTGTTATAGTTTTTCCCTATTTTTCTACCCTAGCAAAAATGTGAAGCTTAATTGTAAATCATCAAGCCTAGACTAAATTAGGCACCTTATTTTCTAGCCTTCTCCACCATTTGATGTTCTTCTCTCGCTTTCTTTAATTCTTCATTCTTTTGGCTTGCATCTCTTTACGAAGTTGGAGGATGGAGACTTCAAAAATGCGAGAACATTTTGAGTTGAATTTCTGATAGAAAACCTAAATACAGTTTCTGGTTTTTTTATTTTATTAGTGGAGTATAAGCATTAAAAAAAACTAAATCTAATTGTAACTTATCGCATAATTTCCAAAACCTCTCGCCAATTTGGATTGACGGCAGCATAGTTCTCACAACCCTTGAATCATCCAACATCACAAGAACAATATCTAGTTGCTGCTTCAAATTGGAAGTAGATAACTTGATTTTATGTTTAAGCTTCTCCCTTTTTCATTAAAATTTAATATTTCTGTAGGTAATATTTCATATAATTTTCAATTCCATAATTGATAGTGGAAAGATTCTTATCTAGATTCACTTTCCTAAATTATAGAGTATCTGCAGTGGAAGTAAACTGGATCCACGTCCTCGTTCCTCCACCAAAGCTCTACCGATGTGATTCCACAATCACTAGGAAAGGGAACAAATTCCACAACCCAAATGCCGTGTGGAAATGATGGTCAGGAGATCTAAAACAAGGAACTCATTTCCTGCATTTCTAGGAGAGAGATGGGAGCCGCCTCTTCTCTTGAAAACTCACGTACGAATGAATCACTTACTATCTCGTACTCTCAAGTGATGCAGTGATTACAAATATATAACCTATATTTAGTAATCGCCCTAAAAGTGATTTTCCATATTTGCCCTTGGGCATTTAATTTATTAATATCATTAATAAATCCCAACATCTCCCACTTGCACAAGGGCAAGTGTTTATCTCTCTGTAATAGTGTGTCCCAGACACACATGTATATCTCAGATATACACATTCGATCTCTTTGCTATGTATCACAGATATATAGACCACTCGTGTCCCAGACACAAACATCCACAAGTCATACTAGCAAAATGGGTTGTATGACCGGTGATATACCGGCACGCGTGAGCCCAAACTATAAACCTTTGCAAGAATGTCGAATAGCACATCACTCAAAGAAACATATCAAATAAGCATTAGTAAACCACAGTGTTCTAGGTTTATTCAAACTCACCAGACTAAAGGTATCTCGATCCCTCTGAGAGATCACATTCTTGTCCTTAAAATTTTACTATTGTAACACATACAATTGGCACCAGCAAACATTTTTAAGGTGCAGTTGAGTCAAACCTTTTCTTTCGCCCCAGACAATCACTACACTTAGGATTGACTCTTTTCTCGGTAATGCCCCTTTAGGTTAAATCAATCATGACCATAGGTAACACCCCAAAGTAGCCACATCAACTCTTCGTTTCATGATGTCGTCGAAAGTCACTAAGAACACTAATGGGCCATAAAGTCCAGGACTTACACAATAAGAGGAGCAGGGATCCATCCTCTCATTTCCTATGATCGCTAAGCACACATAGTATGATATACGTGCTATGGTGTAGCATTCTATACTTAATAGAATGTATGTCCCTCTCAACACCATACAGGTCTTAGTCTAGTCGCAACCTCTTGCGCCTAACCCGAGTTTCTTTATTGTTACTACCCTAGCACCACATAAAGTACTCGCACTTGGCTCCTATAGGCAACATGAATAGTGGGAACATTCATGTCGATTCTCTTCACAATAAAGAAACTCATATTGATTCCAAATCAAGGCAACATCATGATTATGACTTGACCTACACAAAGTCATTCACAATCTATCTCATCTCTGCTTGCCTCCAAGGCGCCAGAGGCGAATGCTCGTGTGAGTGAGCCATTTTCTTGCCTATTGACATATCTCGTTTTATGCTAAAAGAACACGATCATACAGAAAGTGAATAAAATAAATGCTAGAATGAACTCATATTACTCAATAATAAGAAAGTTCTAGTACAAAAGTAGGTCACAATCTACGCAAGCCCAAGGATTTTACATGAGAAATAAAAACATCTTTGGCTATAGGTTTGGTAAGAGGGCCAGCTACCATCTGACTAGTAGATATGTGCTTAAGTACAATTTCTTCCTTGATAAAATGTCTCTAACAAAGTGATATCTCAACTGTATCTGTTTGGTCTTCCCATGATACTTGGAGTCCTTGACATAGCAAAGAGTTGCCATACTATCACAGTAGACAAGGGCAGCCTCTTTGAATGTCATCACAATTCCAGTATATCGAAGGAATCTCCTTAACCAAACAGCCTCTTGAACCGCAGCTGAGCATAACACATACTCTGCTTCCATGGTCGAGAGGGATATACAAGTCTGCTTCTTGCTACACCACGAAATGGCCCTGCCATTCAGCAAGAAAGCATATCCAAAGGTTGATTTGCGCTCATCAATGTCTCTAGCCCAGTTGGCATCGCTATAGCCAACTAACCTCAAATCCGATCCTTGGTAACAAAACATGTAATTACTCGTTCCTCTGAGATATCTCAATATCCTCTTGACTACTTTCCAATGCTCTATGCTTGGGTTTGATTGGTACCGACTAACCAAACCCACTGCATAACAAATATCCGGCCTAGTACACATCATAGCGTACATAAGGCTACCCACTGCACTGGAATATGGAACTCTTTCCATCTCGGTTTTCTCCTCTGGAATCTTAGGACCCATATCAAGGCTCAAATGCAAATCCTTCTCCAATGGAATATCAATTGGTTTGCAATTGTGCATCTGGTATCTTATCAAGACATTGTCAATATAGGTCTCCTGAGATAAACCTAATAATCTCTTTTGCCTCTTTCGGACAATCTTGACACCAAGCACATAGCTTGCTTCACCTATGTCCTTCATATCAAATACGGAGGACGACCATTTCTTAATGGTTTCCAATAGCTCCTTGCTATTGCTAGCCATAATTATGTCATCAACGTACAGTGTCAGAATGACATAATTACCATCAGACCTCTTGGTGTAAATACAGTGGTCTTCCTCAAGCATGGAAAAATCATTTTCCATCATAGCTTGGTGGAAGCACACATTCCACTGTAGATGCTTGCTTTAAGCCATATATAGACTTCTTAAGCTTGCACACTTTGTGCTCAAGTCTATTAGCTTCAAAGCCTTGAGGTTGATCCATATAGATCTCTTCCTCAAGTTCTCCATTGAGAAAAGCAATTTTTACATCCATATGATAAAGCTCCAAGTCCAACTGAGCAACAATGGCTAGTATGAGGCGGATTGACGCAAACCTAATCATAGGGGAAAAAGTTTCCTCATAATCAATGCCCTCTCATTGGGTGTAGCCCTCAGCCACTAAACGAGCCTTGAATCTCTCAATAAATCCATCTGCCTTTCTCTTGATCTTGAGAACCCACTTGTTCTTAATTGCCTTTCGGCCCGATGGCAAGTCAACCAAGTCCCAGACATGATTAACCTTCATTGAGTCCAACTCTTCATCTATTGCTTTCAACCATTCCTTTGAGCTTGACCCCACAAGAGCTTCCTACACACTCTTCGGTTCATGCTCATCGGTTGAAGTCATCTCACAATCGATCTCTTCAGGAGTTACCATGTAGGCTTCATCTTCTATATCGAAATGTCGACGAGGAACTAGCTTGCGCCCACTACGGCGCAAGTGCATGTCAAATTGCTCACCCTCTGAGGTAGCTATCACATTTGGACTCCCACTCCCACTAGGATCTTCTAGATGAACCCCAGGTTCATTATCCAGAATCTTAATCCCTAGAGTGACAAGACCACTATATTGTATCTCAAAGAATTCCTATGATTCTTTGTTAACTCCTGAAAGAAATGGAAAATCATTCTTCAAGAATGTTGCATCCATAGACTCAAGTTTCGTTATCCTCTCACTCTCATCTAGTCCAATGAAGACATGGCCCTTTGAGGGTTTAGAATATCTCACAAAGATACACTTTCTTCCTTTGAGTCCAAGATTTCCATATTGGTGAGAAGTAGAGTGAACATATGCTACACATCCCCATGCGCGCAAATAACTCAAATCTGGCTTCCTTTCGGTCCACAACTCATATGGTGTGGAAGGAACTGATTTGGTTGGAACTCTGTTGAGGATATAAGCCGCAGTCAACAAAGCATCTCCCCAATAAGAGATGGATAGATTTTCCTGCGCCATCATGGATCTCACCATGTCTAGCAAGGTTCTATTCCTCCTCTCAGCAACCACATTTTACTGTGGAGTCCCTGGAATAGTTAGTTGTCTAGATATCCCATTTTCATCACACAACCCTTTGAACATATCGGAGAGATACTCTCTACCTCTATTCGTTCTAAGAGTTTTAATCCTTTTATCTAACTGATTCTCAACTAAGCTCATGAATTTCTTAAAACATTCTAGAGCTTTTGACCTATGAGAAATTAGATAAATGTGATCATACCGTGTAGTCATCTATGAATGTGATGAAATAAGCATGTCCTTTTCTAGTATACACATTCATGGGTCCACACACATCTGAATGGATAAGTTCTAAAGGAAGAGAGGCTCTCAAAGTCTTTTTAAATGGTTTTTTAGTTGCTTTTCTTGCTAGACATGACTCAAGGGTTGGCAAATCAGATAGTGAACCTTGGCCTAAGAGACCTTCTCTTGCCAACATGTTCATCCTATCTAAGCCAATATGTCCTAGTCTAGCATGCCACAAATTAGAATCAATACACACAGTATTTTGGCAAACAAAAGCATCACTAAGATTAAATAAATTATCAATTGTATCTAATACAATAAAACCATTATGAAGAAAACCATAACCATAAACTGTATCACCTAGATACAAAACCAAATAATTGTTTTCGAATACAACTCTAAAACCATGTCTCAAAAGATAAATAACAGAAACAAGATTCTGCCGAATGTTTGGAGCATACAGCACATCATGGAGTAACAGCGTCCGGCCACCTTGCAAAACTAATCTGCATGTGCCTATGCCATGAACCTCCACACTTGAGCTATTCCCCATCGTTATTCTCCTGCTTCCTCTTGGAATACGATTGTATTCCACGAAGCTCGAGCGTTCCCTTGTTATGCGTTCTGTCACACCTGAATCAACAATCCACAAAGGATGTAGTTCAGCAAGCATAGTAGAACTTGTTACATAACAAGATGAGATATAACACACAATACATATCTACTACTCAGTGCAATCACGAACAAAATGACCAAGCTTTCGACACATTAAGCAAATCAAAGGTGATTTCTTCTTGCCAGCTCTAGTCCCCCTGGAACGCTTGGGGCCACTCTTGTTTCTGTTCCCACCTTGGTTACTTTGCTTGGACCGCTGAGGTTGAGGTTTCTCTCTCTTGCGCTTAGAGCCTACACCCTTACTAGTGCTAGCTTCAGCAGCAAGTACTTCAGTCTGAGGGGCATCGGCCAACATCCGATCCTCCTCTAGCTCAAGGTGCTTGGCAGCTTGATCAAAAGTCTTGACATCATCAGCATAAGTCAAGAAGATCCTCATATGCTCCCAAGTCTTCGGCAGTGACCTGATGACTGCAGAGACTTGCTCATCATCAGTCTTTTGTCGCCCACATGCGCTCAACTCACTAATCATGTTAGACATGATGGTTATATGCTGCCTCATTGTGTGACCCTGGCGCATTTTATAACTGTAAAATTTTCCGAGCTGGCAGCCTCTTGTGGTGGAAGTCCCTCCATACTGAAACTTCACAGCCTCCCACAAAGACTTTGCAGTCTTATGCTTCTCAAACCGAAGCATCAGGTCATCCCTCATGGAGCTCAGGATTGTAATCCTAGCTACCCGGTCTTTCCTCTTCCAGGCATTGTATGACTCAAGGTCCCTGTGATGTTGTGCAGTGGTACCTTCCTTAGATGGGGACATGGTTTGGTTTATGGTTTCCAACATATCCTACTCTTCCGGGAGATATTGTACCTTTCGATGCCAGAGGTCATAATTTATCTCATTTAGCTTATCTCCTTTAGTGAGGTCAGCAACTATACTCTTTGTAGCAATCATATATTCTAGAGACATTATATGCAAGGGTGAGTTCAACTATTCTAGTATAAAACACAACACAAGCAACAACAAATCACACTAGCATAATCAACCTATGAGATAAGCATTTAAACCAAAAGAGATGCCAACAAACATTTAATTAAATTCTCATGCAAACCCACATAGACTTATATCCTAGTTTCATTCTATGCAAGAAACATGATTAATAGACCCATAATTAAAAACAGTTTTAATAAAATAAAACCTGCAATCATGTTAATGCTATAAGGTGATTCACACAGAACACTTCTACCTCATTAGCTCCCACTAGGCCCCATTAGACCCTCAATGCCCAAACATCACATAGATTGTTTAGCCATTGGTGTCCAGTAAGTTAGAAACACATTATGAACTGGACAGACCAATATCCAAAAAAAAAAAAAACTATCTCCCAAACGGACTGTCGTCTCCTAGATGGTCATCCATCTGCCTTTTCTGACCAGACGGATGACCGTCTGGGCCACTCTGATCAGACAAACCAATAGATAGACGTTTGTCTGGTCCACAAGGACAAAAAACGGCATCATTTTTCTCTTTTTTTTCTTGAACAAAGTTTTTCCAAAAAATGAAAGAACACGTTTTTTTCTCCCAAAAAAATTCATCCAAAAAAAATATGCATGAAAAAAATCCAACAATCATTATACAAAAATAATTGTCATAGATTATCAATCATGCAATTTTTTCATAAAGGAAATCTAAGGATCCTCCCACTCGGATCCGAACCAAAACATAAGGGTTTCTAAAAACCCTATCAATTCTCCCATGGGTTTTCTATTAAACCCTGGATTTTCCACGGGTTACTATAAACCCCTTAATCCTCCCATTGGATCCATACAATGAAAATAAACAATGGGGAGGAACCGAAAATCGTGGGAACCACGGCTCTGATACCAATGTAGGTAATACTCCATATAATTTTCAAATCCATAATTGATAGGGAAAGATCCTTACTTGGATTCGCTTTCCTAAATTATAGAGTATCTGCAGCGGAAGTAAACTGGATCCACGTCCTCGTTCCTCCACCAAAGTTCCACCGGTGTGATTCCACAATCACTAGGAAATGGAACAAGTTCCACAACCCAAATGCCGTGTGGAAAGGATGGTCAGGAGTTCTAAAGCAAGTAACTATTTTCCTGCGTTTCTAGGAGAGAGGGAGAGAGAGAGATGGGAACCGCCTCTTCTCTTGAAAACTCACGCACGAATGAATCACTTACTATCCCATACTCTCAAGTGATGCGGTGGTTACAAATATATAACTTATATTTTGTAACCGCCCTAATAGTGATTTTTCAGATTTGCCCTTGGGCATTTAATTTATTAATATAATTAATAAATCCCAACAATTTCTAAGTATGAAATCCGGTTACTAACAATGGGGAGTCCTTGAGACCACAAATTCAATTCAACCCTATGTCCATATCTGGAATCCAATATTTCTTTAGGGCCTGTTTGGTTACATGAGTTTGGAGATTTTAAATATCTATAGATTTCAGATTTATGGAGTCATAATTTATAAAATTAATTGTTTGGTTAACCGAATATGTGGAATGAAATCTATGGATTTATCTGTGATTTTTGTGAAAACTCAAATGTTTAGCGTTTTTATAGTAGAGATGAAATCTCTGGATTTCACCCCATACCTATAAATCTACAGATTCACGTTTTTAGTGTAAAAAGATGAATCTCTAGATTTCATAAATCTAGAGATTTCACAACCAAACCGGTATAAATCTTGCATTCATGAATCCAGAGATTTCATTCATGTAACCAAACATGCCCTTAGGGTTTTTGTATCATGGAATCATTTTGTTTAATCAGAATAAAAGGGCTTCTTAAACAAAAGTCATGATCTTCTAATTCATACTAAAATTCCTAAGTTCATTTTCTCGTGCAAGAAATTGAAAAGTGGTGAAAGAGATATAAATGTAAGGGGCAAAATCCTTAAATATAAAAGATAAAAATTATATTTACCAACACAGTATGGGCAAAATAGTCATTTTAATTTTCAATTAACAAAAGAGTTAACAATTGGTAACTTGGAATTTTGAAAAAAATAAGCTATCAATAGTATATAATCTTTTTCACTTAAGTGGACAGTCAAGAATTTATGCCCAACTTAAGTAGATGCCATGAAAAAAAATATACTATTTCACATAATAGGATGTTTTAGCAAGGAATGATAGATTTTTGTCCATGATAAAAGATACATAAAATGAAAATGCAGAACATCAAAATTATACATTAAGATGACTAAGATCATTAGTTGAAGATTATATCTTGTGGTATTATCAGAGGTGATGAACATCCATAATCAATAGTATTTATAATGTATATGAAGTTTCGAGAAAAAAAAAATTTCAACTCTTGATCTCACATTCACACCAAAAAAAAAAAAAAAGTTGATCTCACACCATGATTCTATGAAAAAGAAAAGAACAATATCATACTATGAGATTTTTTTTTTTTTTTTGGTAAGAACTATGAGGTATTTACTTGTTCCAATTAATACTATGTTTGCAAGGTAAGCCCAACAAAACCCTTTTGCCGTATGTGTAACTTTGTTTCCCTTGTGATTTTTTCAAACAATATTCTTTGATCATTTTTTTCCAAATGAAGGCAATCCATAGTTGAGGCCTGGCCTTCGTGGGAAAAAAGTAGGCTATCGTCAACAAGCATTCTTAAACTGTTGAATGGTAGGGGCTCTTAGACATATCTTACACTGAAAATGAGATAATTATCTAAAGAGTTTTTTACATGTAGGTCCCTTTAGTAGACCATAAACTACTGTTGGGTCCCCTTAATGCAATATATTATGTATGGGTCCCAAACATACTAACACTGTTAGCCGTTGTTAAGTATATTTAAATTTCAAACGTGAAGGGACCAAAGTGCCCCTTAGGTTATTTAATACATTGTGTTAATATCTGTTGAAAAAAAAAAAAAAAAAAAAAAAAAGAAAGAAAGAAAGAAAGAAAGAAGAAGAAGATAATTGGTCATCTATTTCTTGTATTTAATATTATTGACTTTGTAAAACCTGTGGCTCTGATGCCACCTCCGTAACACCCCACCCGTCAGTATCGGTCCCGCCCGATAACCCGTGGGTGCGATCCGTCACATGTTTTATCATCAATAATAATAAATGCAAGTAATAATAATCATAAGCAAGAACAAGTTTGAATAATTAATTAAAAAAGATTACAGGAGTCATGTTAAAAAATTCGAGGGAAACTCAAGTTTCGACCGGGTGAAAATGGGAAACTTAGGTGGAAATTTGAAAAATTTCGAAGAAACCGAGGACTTTTCCGTACAAGTTTTGACAGGTTTTAAAGAGTATTTTGGGGTGGGATTCTACATTTAAACTAATTAGAGTATAAAAAACAAATTGGTTGTATTTTGCTAAAAAATTCAATGTAGATATATCATTCAATGTACATAACATCAATGTAGAGTTGTCCGAAAAGTACATTATAAACTTAACTACTTAAGCACATAACATTCAATATATAATTTCTAACTTCAAAATAGTTGACAATAAAAGGAAAATACAACTTAGTGCTATGAGGACTGCCAAGAGTGGATTCATCCTATGAGCTGAGTAGTACTATGCCTGTAACATCCTCTCCTCCAACCAACGAACATAGACATCCCATGACATTTTATGCATATGGTTGTCAACGTAATTCACAACTGTAACTTTATGAGTCTGGTCATCAACATGCTTAAGATAACCAGCCTAAGGGAATACGCTCTTTGGATAAGGAAGTCTTGATGGAGGGGGTATTTGTCGTGGTATTTGGGAAAATATGAAATAAACAAAAAAAGTAAAAATTTGGGAAAGCTACAAAATTTACAAGAAAAAGTCCCAAGTTTCCACGAAATTTTCCAAGTTTCCATGAAATTTCTCAAGTTTCCCACGAAATTTCCCAAGTTTCCCACGAAATTTGGGAATTTTTTTCTCATTAACCAGCTGGTCCAACTGGGTTGAACCAAGTTTCAACAGGTTTAGAGGTTTCGACAAGTTTCGATCAAATTTCGACAATTTCAATCGAAACTGAGGACTTTTTTTGGTCCTCATGAGTTTCGTTTCGCATTTTCCAAAATGAGAAATTTTGCACATTTCGACCGAATTTTGTACCATGACAGGAGTCCAAATACTCCAAAGAATGAATCAAAGGAAAGAATCAAAGTAATCAAGTTCTAAAATTTATCGAGTTCAGCGGAAGCAATTATTAAATTAAAACAGTTTCAATCTAGTAGCTCGCTCCTGGGCTATAACTTTTGCTTAAGTCCTAGCAATATGGGGAGTTCTCTAGCTTTGCTCTAAAGACTTCTCAAAATGCCAAGCGATCTGTCTCCTTCTGTTGTCAATGGGTGCTATAAACGCATTCCATGCATCCGCAGGAGGCTTCATGACATACATCTCTGTCTTCCACTGATGGTACCACACTCTCTTCACAAGAGTTACTCCAGTCATACGGAACTTCTCCTGATTCGGAAATACCATATGTACAATATAATTTAACATACAAAGAAAGGAATGAGTTCTGATGAACTCAATGAGAAAAACACATCTCACATATATATCAACAGTATATTAAGTAAGCACATATGTAAAGAATGATATGCAAATACATGAATGCAGCTAGAATTTAACTATGCAAGTCTCTAGATGGTTGACATGCTTTAAAATATAACACCAGACCTCCTCTAGGTAGGTCTAGTCACTCTGATCCCTCACGGACTGGTTACCTCTGTTGGGATCCTGGATAAAGGGGTTCGGTCTTTGTTAATCAACAATGGTTGGGGTTTAGGTCATCCCTCTCTTACCATGACCATTGGCATGAGTACTGGCGCATGTTGGGGTTTCTAATCCATTGCAAGGTTATACAGTAACATACTACATGTAGTCCAAATACTTCCCCTATGGCACCAACCAACTCGGTTCAGTATCCTTCCCTAAATAGGAATGAGAACCCTCACGAACTGACTATCGCTATTGGACTCCATTCCCTAACCCTATGGTCATCCACATATTGTTGGGGCAGATGCTCTCATGACCCCTCACGATTTATGGCCACTCCTTGGATGTCCATGAACTTAAACCCTAAGATATGCAACCCTACCAATGCATGATCAACAGTGGACCACTGAATCTCCACACAGATGGTTATAACTGTAGAATGAAACAAAGTCAACTTGGCTTTAATTCCCCTACCAAAAGGGTAGTAGCATGTATGGGTACCTAGCCATGCAATCTAGACTCCCTAGGTATGTCATCTTACAATCATGATAGTGCTAGGGACGTCAATAAGCATGTGTCCCACACCACAGCCTTCTAATATCCCAAGCAATGGATACACTACCATCACAATTACATCACATCATCAACCATTATAACATAACCATTCATTCTACATCACAAAGTAATAAGGTACATATAAACATCATTTACAGCATACATTCAACTGTTAATCATTTAATTATACAACTACAACAAGTTACAAGAGCAATGGTGTATATAAGAATTAAACAATTCATCATAGAGCATATCATCGCATATATATAAGAGTGTGTCATTACCTGTAAATATGTAAAAGACTTACTAAAATGCAAGTAAACTTCACCCACAATAGTTTAAGAGAATCTTAGAGATCATCTAAATGTAGAGTTGCAAAAATATATAGAAGACATGAGTCAAATCAGAGCAAAGACCAACTTCATAGAGTTACTGTGACCCAGCCGGTTGCTTGGGGCAGTTGGTTGGCCAAGCGACCGCCATAAACGATTGCCCTTGTTTCAGACTACTTCCAAGTCCGAAATTCTAACTTTTGATCTCCCAATTTCAATTCGATTTCGGAAAGATTTAAATTTGAATTTCGTCCTTAAAGAACCTACAACACAAGCATGAAACAAAACCCTAAAATTCTAAAGATTCAATACTCAAATCATCTCCTTCGATTAGATCTATCCTTTGTTCGAATGCAAGGATCCGTTTTCGAACAAGATCTAATCAAATTCACTGATGAGGAATAGAATCATCATATAAAAACTCACAACCAATCTAGGAAGGATGAATCTACACTATCCAAAGAGATGAGGAAAGGATATAGAGAGTGTGAGATCAACCTACCTCTGATTGATGAGTTAAACAGACGAAGGATTGAGTCTTCTTCGCGAACCATGCTTCTCTCACCTTCTAGCACGTGTTCTCTGCCTCCTAACCACCCCTAGTAGCAATCTCGAATAAAATAATGAGTAAAAAGGTTGGGGTTTGCTATATATATGAGACTAGGGGCAAATTAGGGTAAAAATACCACAAGAAAACCTGACGGTAGCTTGGGGCGGTTGATTGGTCAATCAACCGCCCCTAGTGCTTTCCAGTACTTGGGTGCTTTTCTCAAGGGGTAGATCCCCAACTCAAACCTAACCCTATACAACATGTGGGGGAGTTCTTACTTCAATTTTGAACATCTTCAAACACACCTTGACTCCGACCGGTGATTCACTTTCCCAATAAGGCAGGTTTTTCATCAACAGAATCTAGATCCATGGACTCAGGATATAGATCATGGACTCTAATCCAAATACTCCACAACTTATTGCGACTGGACTTTCAAGTTATCAGACCTGCAATATGGATCCCGTGTTAGAATCACGGGGGTTGTTACAACCACTCTCTTTCATCATCATTTGGTATGAGATTTGACATGTGTCAAGAATAACTCTAGGCCCAATGCAAAGTCATATTGTTTCGTACTACATATGGTCTGGATATCTCCCTTCATGCCTAGTGCCCTTTTGGTTCGATACCTTCCCACCTATGAATGGTATCCTCAATGGGAGGCATATGTTGGATCCCTTTCCTTAACCCAGTGGTCATCCACATATAATGGATAGGATGCTCTCCATGTTCTCTCACGGGTTGGTTATCGATCTTGAGCGCCCGGGAGCCCTAATCTATTATATGCAACCCTACTTCTCTATGATGACAGTGGGCCTGCTTGATACTCATGACCCAACCACTAACATCACGGGTTAACCGATTTTAATACCCATACTGAAAGGGTAGTAGCACTTATAAGGATACCTAGACCAATACTTCTAGACTCCTAGCATTCATGTACTTAGGTCTAGATGCAATCATAAAAGGTCACTAGGGTAATGGGCTGACCCACAACCCTAGTCGGTAAAAATAGAATGAGAGGAATAATCCCATTCAATGTCATTCATTCTCATACATTCTCATATTATTCTCATATTGATAATATAAGATTCAAAATAAAGAATAATGTACATTCATATAATCTTACATTCTGTTCACGCAAAGTCACACACAAGCATAAGATAAATATCAACTAAAGCAATATATATCACTAATGGAATGAAAATAACAATACTTAAACATACAAGACAAGGTTAGTTTATTCCCCACCTTTCGATTTGATTTTTGTTCTTTGAAGTCACAAATTCGCCCACTAATGTCAATGGTTATACCTAAAATAATCCTAATCATATAAGAGAAGTAATAGATATCAATTCGAACTTAATTGAGTTTCAAAATATATCCAAAATCATCCCACAGAAACCCATCCTGTCATGGTTTCAAACCCGCCGTTCTTAACTTAGTTTTGGCGAAAAATCAATATTTCACCACCAATTTGAAATCAAATCGAAACGAAACTTTGAGAATGTCTAATTGGTAGTAATTGGGTTTTAAAGGTATCATCAATTTGACCAAATTCGTTTTAAATAAAAAAAGGCTCAAATTTGGCTCTCAGAGGTGCCCATGGGTGTTTCTAAGAGCCAAAACGTGAAATCGTTTGCAACGATTCGCACAAACTACTCACAGACTAGAGGGAAACCTAAATACAACTATTTATGAGCATTAAATTATACATAATATGCTTCAACTACCGCAATCCAATATTTAATGTGAAAAAACCCCCCACAAACCTATGTTTGAAGAAGAGGGTTTGAAGGATTCTCACCAATGTTCTTGCAACGATCCGGGTCACGACATGCGCCTTCGGGTGGATGAAATATGTTCTTCTCCTTGGTTTCTCCTCTTCCCCAAGCCTCAGGCGCCCCACTCTAGCATTAGAAAATGCGTTAAAGATGAGTTGAAACATAAAATAGGGTTTTTAAACCCAAATTCCCAAAACTTGCCCCGAACTAGGCAATGGGTGGTTGAACCACTGTTCAACCAGCTGCTCAACTGGCCAATCACCAGTCCATGTTTAACCCCCCATCTAGGGTCCAATTCCGGTGATTCTCAGCTTGAATGAAAGGTCTTTCGATTATCTACGCTTGAGTATATTTACCTTGTTGATCGGACTCTCCATCATCAGTCTACGGACGTGTCAAAATTGTCTTTTAACTCCTTCGTGGTTGATCTTCTCTCTCCTCTTAAACCCGAGGAGAGAGGTCGAGTCCTCACAAGGTTCATCCACTAGCATTAGGTCCACTTTCGAATCTTTGGGCTCAACTCTAATGGCCCACAGTTGCTACCGATTCGAGGCCCGGGTTCGCGGTCCTAAAATTATGAGTTAACGGGTTAGAAATCCGGAGAATTTTACACCAGTTGTGTGAGGCATTGTTCCAAAAAAGGCCAACTTGTCCTATGCCTTACTAAGGTCCAACTTAGTAGCTAAGTATGCTAGATTTCCATTGTAATTTTTAAGGTGGTTAAATGCCTCATGTGCCATATGAATGTTGTCCATAATAAATCACCTTGAAACAAAGGCACTTTGTGTAGGGCAACCCATTTTCCCAAGGAGTGGTTTGAAGTCTTTTCGCCTAGAATTTGGCAATAATCTTGTAGACCAAAGTAGAAAGACTGACAGGTTTGAGGTGCCCCATCTCTGTAGGTTCTTCCTTTCTGGGATAGACAAGTCTTGTTAAAATGACAAAGCATAAAACCATGGGTGGAAAATGTGTAACGGCAGATACAATCTTGGCCTTAAATGACAAAGCATAAAACCATGGGTGGAAGAATGTGTAACCGCAGATACAATATCTTGGCCTACCATCTCCCAATACTTTTGGAAAAATCTAGCAGGAAAACCGTCCAAACCAAGCACCTTGTATCCCCAATGGACAACAATCTAAGTATAGAGAGTATTGAAATAAGTCTACACATGATTTGTACACAACCTCTAATGTTGCGGTGTGCTCTAAGTATGGTGCTGCTTGAACTTGCTTCAAGTTTTCCTTCGTCCTCTCAATTTGTTTCTGGCATTCACAAGATTTAAGGATAATGAAATGTAAAAGAAAACTACAAAGACTAAGGAAAATCTATAAATGAGTAATATTATGATAAATAATTTAGACTGTAATCTTGGATGAGGATCTATTGTTTAATTTGTCCATTGTAGATAATTTTGACGGCCAGCGCAAGGTTGCTCGGATGGGATGACCAAGATGTTTTTTTTGTAGGTTGTAAACGGACCGGATAGTGGTAATACCATATCCGCATTTTATTATATTCGGACAGATTTGGATGATATCTTATCGGTTTTCAGATGGATTTAGTTGGATTCGGATGATAATCGGATAGTAATTTTCTTAAGTGGATTCTTCTAAATGGGCATGAATACAGATAGAATATAAGTTTTCTACTACCGGTTTGCATCTTTGCCATTTTATTTGTCAATGTTAGGTTTGAAATTTAAGAATTTAACAATTTTGGTAGCTATTTAAATATAAAATCTAAAAAATACTCACATATCACAGGTAAAAAATTTATAAAAATAAGAAAATTAAAACTAAGTAACTTAATCGAATAATTTTATGGAACGGATAATAATAGGTAAGAAAGGGGTATTCTATACTTTTTTTTTTTTTTTGGTGTGTGTCTGAGGTTCATCTAGGCAAGCTTGCGCGCATCTTGATTACATCCTCAGAGGGAGCTTTGTCGTTCGCACTCTAAACGGATACAGATGTAAATTAGGAAGCGAATTTCGGTTATCCATTTACACCTTTATTTTTTGTTGATCATTTTCAATAGTATGCATAGATAGTCCCTAAGTTAATATAGAACACCTTTTAAGACAAATAATAATCTTGATGACCTAGCATATATTGATTGTGTACCATCCCTAGCTAAACCGTCCACTAGGCGTACCAATATGTGGGTCTTTCTTACACTGCCCCCGTCCCACCCCACCCGAACCAATATCATGTTCATTTCTAACAAGGAAATAGACGGGATAAATTTCCTGCCCCGGGATCCGTGGGTCTCTCATTCTCTCTTAGGGAGTAGTGTATGGTATTATGTATTTTACTCTTCTATATCGTATAGTGTATGTAATACTTTATACACTATATATATACATTATTCTCAGACAGAGGATACACTTAGAGTTTCATTCCATTCGTTCATCCTGAGATGGTATCAGGAGCAGTTCGGTCCTTCACCGTTCGCTGCTGCTCTTCGTCTTCTGCTTCGCTTTGCTTCTCCCTCTCGTTCTCTTGAATTTTTGCGTCGTGGTTGTGTGCTTGTTCTTCGTCTTCTCCGGCTGAACCTTCCTCTGCTCTTTGATCTGCTTCTCTGGATTCTGTGTGTTCTGTGCTCTGCTTCCTCACATATATATGATCTTATCTCCTACAGGATTTGGTGGCATACCCACAAACTGCTTACAGGTAGGGAGGGAGAGAGATCGAGAAGAGAGAAGCTAGCGTCTGGAAGCTCCTTAATTTCTGGAGAAAGAAATCAGTGGAGTGGGGGAAGGATTCATCATTCATCATTCATCATTCACCATCCATGGCAGGAATCCATGACCTCCCAGATGTGATATTGTCGAACGTATTCTCTCTGATAGAAGACATCAGAACCCGCAATTCCATGTCGCTAGTGTGCTGCAGATGGATGCTGCTGGAGCGCCAGACTCGCACCTCCTTGACCCTTCGAGGCAACGTTCAAGACCCTTTCTTGATCCCAGATTGCTTCAACGCCGTCACCAACCTCGACCTCTCTTTGATCTCTCCCTGGGGTCATTCACTCTCTGATCTCTCCCCTACTTTCAAGCTCCTTGCTGAGAAGCTCTCTCTCTCCTTTCCCTCTGTTACCTCTCTCACTGTTTACGCTCGTCGCACCCGTGAGACACTCCTCCACCTTGCCTCTCGCTGGCCCAACCTCAGCTGTGTCAAGCTTGTGCGATGGCACCAACGCCCTTCTCATTCCCCTCCCGGCACTGACTTTTTTCCATTGTTTCAGGCCTGCCCTTCTCTTTCCTCCCTTGATCTTTCTCACTTCTACTGCTGGACTGAAGATATCCCTGCTGCTCTCCACCAATACCCATCTGTAGCGGGTTCCCTCACCAGGCTCAACCTTCTTAGCCAATCCTTGTCCTTTACAGGGGGATACAAGTCGCAGGAGCTTCTCGCAATCTCCAATGCCTGCCCCAAGCTAACCCATTTCTTAGCCCCCTGTGTCTTCCACCCTAGGTACTTTGATTCCGTCGGAGATGAGGCGGTGCTGGCTTTAGCCACCCATTGCCCTCTTCTGAATGTCCTCCACCTTGTCGATTACTCCACTCTAGCCAATGCCAGAGCCAATCCGGAAGACGATGGATTCACCCAGGAAGATGCGAGGATCAGCCGTGTTGCGCTTGAGGACCTGGTCTCTTGCCTTCCCTTGATTCAGGAACTCAACCTCGATATCTGCTACAATGTCAGGGACGCCGGACCAGCTCTGGAGTTACTGGGTTCCAAATGCCCCAATCTTAGATCCCTGAAGGTGGGTCAATTCCATGGGACCTGCAGAGCCATTGGAACTCGGCTCGATGGCGTTGCTCTTTGCGGAGCTGGTCTGGAAGCCTTGTCCATCAAGAATTCCGCTGACCTTTCCGATGCCAGCTTAATCGCCATCTCCAGGGGTTGTCCAAGACTGGCTAAATTTGAGCTTCAAGGATGCAGGAACATTACCGAAGCGGGAATGAAGAGCTTCGTTGGCATGTTGCGGCGAACCCTAGTGGATGTGAAAATTACTTGCTGCAAACACCTTGATGCGGCGAGTTCACTGCGAGCCCTGGAGCCTGTCCGGGAACGAATCCAGCGACTACACATTGATTGTGTGTGGGACGACAGCCTCAGGCAGTGCTCTGGTTCTGGTTCTGGTTCTAGTTCTGGTTTGGGAAACTCATCCTCAGAACAAGCACTGGCCTTTCAGGAACATGATTTTGATTTGAATGAGGAACCTAGTACGTCAAATATGGCTGAAGGGTTGGAGCGTGTCGGTTCCAATTGTAGATCCAGCTACCTCAAAGAACAACCCAGCATTAACAAAAAGAAGAAGATATGCAGATACTCCACAGATGAAGAGTACTGCTACGATTTTCTGACCAATGGCAGTGGTGGGTTCCGGTGCAAAACTTGGGACAAGCTGCGCTACCTCTCCCTCTGGATTGAAGTCGGTGAGTTGCTTGAACCCTTGGCCACGGCAGGGCTTGAGAGCTGTCCAATTTTAGAGGAGATAAAGATCAGGGTTGAAGGTGATAGTCGAGCGAAATCACCTGCTTCAACAGGATTTGGTCTTCGCTCGCTTGCATGCTATCCTGAGCTAACGAAGATGCAGCTTGACTGTGGAGACGCAATAGGCTACGCACTCACTGCTCCGAGTGGACGAGCGGATTTGAGCGAGTGGGAGCGGTTTTACTTGTTGGGGATTGGGAATTTGAACCTCAGTGAGCTTGATTACTGGCCTCCACTAGATAGGGAAATTAACCAGAGGGGACTCTCTCTGCCTGCTGTTGGGTTGCTTGCTCAGTGTCTCAAACTGAGGAAGCTCTTCATCCATGGCACAACTCATGAACACTTCATGACGATGATGTTCGACAAGATGCGAAATCTGAGGGATTTCCAACTCAGAGAAGATTATTATCCTGCCCCAGAAAACGATACCAGTACAGAAATGCGTATTGATTCATGCAATCGCTTTGAAGCTGCTTTGAATAGTCGTATGGTGCCTGACTGAGTTTTATTCCTCTCTCAATTTAAGGAACCGTTTGGTTGCTTTCATGGGAGAGGTACCTGTATCAAATTAATGTGTTTTGGGTGAAGGGTGAGAATTTATTTCTTTCGACCTAGAGACAGTTTTCCTGATCTATATAAGATTGGTATTTGTTCGGTCTTGAAGGGAGGGAAGCCATGACTACCTTTACATTCTGTTTTCTTTGATTGCTTCATGGACACATAATTTCCTTCATGATGGGAGATGAATTATGAATAACCTCCTCATGTATGCAATCTGTAGCCTCCAGGAACAAAGCTCATTGTCCAATGTAAACTAAAAGCGGGGGCTTTGTTAATACTTCTCCCTCGACCACCCCTCTTCTCCTTTCTGCTTTAGCGTCTGTTTGTATCTATATCAACCTCATATTTACTGTCAAAACCTTTTTCTTTTCATTTCCTGTTAATTTGCTGATATGTCTCAACAATGGTACATGATATTTCATATTTGCTAACATGTAATTGATTTTTATATAAGAAGCAAGCATTGATTTTGCATCCCTAATTTTATTGATGACAAACAGATTAGCTACATTAAAAATATACAAGACATAATATTCAACAACAGAAGCAAATACAGTTATTAATCAGTAACCAAGTTAGAAAAACTCACAATGAAATAAGAAAAATTTACAGCCAAACTAGCTTAAGCTTAACTCTCCTGATTAAATGCATACAGAGTTGAGCATCACCTTCTGACTCTTGCAGCTACCTAGCCACTGATCCTGAACCTCACTCAACAATGGTATATATTCCACCAGATAGTGTAGATAGAAATCTCCATATGCCCTTGATAAAAGGTTAAACCTAGGAGTGGGAGGATCTTAGAGATGTCTAGACCCCCTTTCCCTGTGCAATCTCTTCATAGGAGTACACCAATACCTTCTGGCCCCCAGTCTCCATTTTCACCTACAGGCTGTTAGACCAAGAATGGGAATTTGTTGGCTTACTCATCAGAGCTTGCCCTTCTTCTGACTTTCTCAGCGTATTGCAAGGTATGTTCCTTCACTCTGTAGATCGTAACCCTTAAAATGTAACTGAAACTGTTCTCTTTTTGTCTTCCCATTTCCTATTATGCTTCTTCTTACATTTGCTTCCTAATGCTCATGAAGTAGATTTCTTGTGGTTGCAGAGAGGTAACATCATCAAGCCTGAGGGAAAATATCAAGTTCTTCATTCAAATGGCTATATTTTTCGTTTTTGCTTATGTTCTGATTTTATTGTCATTGATCTTGACGGATGTCTGACTTCCTCTGTTTTCAAAATTTCCTCTGTATTCAAATTTATTTCTTCTGTTCCCCCCTTCCCCTTGTCAATTCGTGTGTCAAATTTTATTTTTCTCTCAGAATTTTGTTTACTGAATAGGTTAGCCAAGTGTGGTTGTGATCATCAATGATGAGCCAACTGTGTTCCTTACATAAAAATAAACCCTTTTTGAATAAAAATCATTGCATGGTCATCAGGACTAATTGATTAAGTGGTTGGAGTTGTCTGGCAGATCTGATGTGTGAGAGGTATTTTCTAATCATTCTGACTGAAGTCCTAAGGACAGAACAGTTTCTTCCACTGCTTTGTCAGACAAGTAAAAATGTGATATGTGTGACCATGGAGCTGAGATTTTTCTCAGCAAGTAGGTTATCTTTGGTTAATGAGTGAATGTGAGATAGTGCAATGGAGTAACTTTGTAGGAGAAGTTGGGGGAAGTGGAATGTGGTGGAGGAAAATGAGATTCATTTTCCAATTGTATTTTTGAAGAGGGGTGTAGGTACATTTCTCAGATTCTGTGGAAAGCTGACCCAGAAGTGATTCTAGAAATATTTTGAAACTCATGTAAAAGTCAATTTCCACAAGTAGCTTATGATAAGTGGTTGGGTTGACTGTGTTGCTGCTTGAATGACTTTGGTTATGAAATTTTTAGTGATAGGCAGATTAAATTAGTTTGCTAAATTGTGTCAAGAGTTTTGAATTGTCCATGAAGAAAACTATACTAAGAGTGAAAATATGATGGTTAAAATTATTTTTAGTAAACTTTATTTGTCAATTCAATTCAAAAAAAGAAGGAAAAAAAAAAAGGACATTCATCAGTTTGACTCAACCAATTCACTTGAGTCGAGTCAATAATGGGAGATATTTTTTTGTCAACATACTTATATTAAGAACTCTAGAGCAACATGTGTAGAGGACAACAGAGAAGGGTTTAACACAAATGGAGGTGGAGACAGCCACCAGACATGAGACAAAGCAAAGGATCAAAACATGAGCTCCTTTAGAAAGAAAATCTGCATAGAGGTTGCCACTCCCATGAACAAACCTGAATAGTACAGCATTAAATGACAAGATAATGACAGCCTAGTCTCAGAAATGCTGCTACAGAGCCAGTTCAGAGAATTGACATGCCCATTTAAGGCTTGGACAGCATCTTTACAATCAGAAAATATTACAACACTCTTAAAGCCTAGACTAATTGCTAGAAGTATAGGTTCAAGCTCCACTTGGGCTGCTGAAGTTGCGGAAAAAACACTGGATTTTGCAGCTAGGAACCTTCCATCTGAGCTCTACAATAAGCACCCTCAACCCCCTTAGTGTTGCAGCATTCCAGAGCCATCTGTAAATTATCTGTGTACAATTTCTTTGCGAAAACCAGCCATCTGAGACCTCCACTGCATCTCCTTGAATTGCACCTGAGTCAATATTTGGACAGTATAATGGTCCTCAATCGAGCTCTCAAACATCTGTACACAAAGAGATAGACTCCAAAACATCTGTAATTTGTCATATGGTTTGTAGTCCTTTCAATGGTATTTTCCCACATCTGTCTTAATGGTGATGTGTAATATTTTACATCTTTATCTGTTCATTTTAGGTCAATTGTTAGGCATACAAACCTCAGTGATTATGTTAAGGATAAAGTTCCAAGTTTGAAGCATTTTTTGGTTAAAGGCAATGATCAAATGGAGTATGACTTACCATCATTGAGTGCCCTTTCAAATGCCTTGAGGTATCTTCAGAGGTACAGATCCTGAATAGAATTGCAATGATGTGTGATAAAAGAGACAGTTTTTTTTGTTTTTCTTTTCTTCAGTTGTAATCACCAGAAATGAGAGAGATTGTAATATTGAAATGCAGGTATGAGTTCAGAAATAACCATGAAGAATGGATGATCGATTCAGTTAAACCTGATTTAGGTCAGGAATATCAGAACGGATACAAGAAACCTTAATACAAGTAGTGAAAATATTGACAAAAGAGACAGTTTTTTTTTTCTTCTTTCCTTCAGTTGTATTCACCAGAAATGAGAGATACTGTAATTTAGAAATGCAGGTATGAGTTCAGAAATAACCATGAAGAATGGATGATCAATTCAGTTAAACCTGATTTAGGTCAGGAATATCAGAACGGATACAAGAAACCTTAAGACAACTTGTGAAAATATTGACATCTCTAATGAAGCTAGGCTGGAGTCTGTACTGCTCTTACTTCCTTTATTGAGGTACTGCTTACCTGTGGATACTTCTTTATTTTTAGTTTAGTAAATAAAAATTAATTTTTTTTGGATGAATAAATGAAACTTTATTGTGTTGACATGTTATTTATTTAATTAACTAAAGTAGTTTAGGTTTTTCTATATTTTATATTCAGTTTTGAAGTGAAAACAAATCTTTTTTATTCTGTTTATTGCTTTTCTGAAGAAAAAGGCATTCTAAAATAGGTAAAGGATTCACAACTTTTGTTAGCTTAGCAGGATGTTCGGCTCAATTTGAACATGGACTGATTACATCAAGACTGTGGATGATATGTTGACCATCCCCCATTTAGAACTCATGTTGAACTACACCTTGGGTACCATGATGCAAATCCTGTTGATGACTTCCCTATTAATATTGGGGCTTTATCTTAGTATTCTTATATTTATGTGGCCATTTGAAAGGGGTAGGCTCTCTAAATTGGGTTTGGGAGTGAATTTAATCTGCATTCTTGTAAATAATGCAACACTTACAGTGGCTTAGCAATCTGTCATCTTTGCATGATGAGCTCAACCTGCTAAACCCCTGAAAACTGAAACAAATAGAACTCTGCATTGCTTGGTACATTATTCTACAGCTTCCTTCATTTGGTCATACATAAATTTCTTGTGGAAATTTTGTTCAAAGTGGAATCTACATGCTGTTCACAAATTTCTCTCACAAGCAAGTTGAAGGAGTCATGTGCTACGCCCCACCTCTTGTCCTGTTGTGCCTCTTCATGCCTTAATAATTGCTTTTTTCCCCCCTTTTGGCAGGAATCTGGTATCTTTGTGATCCCTACATTTCCTGGACCTCCATTTAAATTGCAAATAGATACTCTTCCACTTGAACATTACCATGCTAGAGCATTGGGCTTGCTGTCTGTTGCTTGATTTTCAGGCTTTTGCCATGTATTATGTGCACAAGAGGATTCTAGGTCATGCTGGTGATTGGGGCATTATTGTAACTCATCATCTCAAATGTGTTGTTTCTAAATTGCAGAGTATACCATTGGGAATGTATGCTAACCTTCCTGTGGCAGTTTCTCTGTTGGCAAAGCATGGTGCTGATGGTTTTTTGCTGAATCTTGTTGAGGCCATTGAATGTCCTTCAAAGGAACGAGTAGAAATTGCTCAGGTCGTGAGTTACTGAAGGTGTCTCTTTGAACAATTAAAGGTAAGCTGTAAGTCAGTCTTTACGAAGTAAAATTTTCGGAGATTATTATTTTTATGATTTGTGAAGGCAGTATAAATAAAAATCATCCTCTATATCACCTTCAATCAATCATCAATAAAGAAGGTGATATAGAGGATGGTTTTTAGAGCTGGTCTGGGAGTAGTTCCAATAAGTGACAACCTATGAGAAAGTCGTTTGAGGTGGAATAAAAATCATCCCCTATATCACCTTCACTCAATCATAAGTAAAGAAGGTGATACAGAGGATGGTTTTTAGAGCTGGTCTTGGAGTAGTTCTGATGAGTGATAAGCTATGAGAAAGTCATTTGAGATGGCATGTCCATGTTCAGCATAGGCATGTAAATGCCCTTGCATGGAGAAGTGATATAATTCAGATTGAAGGAATTAGAATAGCTAGCGGCAGACCTAAGATAACCTCATGAGAAGTGGTGAGGAAGGATATGTATAGCTTAGGCTTTGTATCTAGCATGGCCTCAAACAAAGTTGACTAGAAGGTAAGAATCTATGTAGCCGACCCCATTTAGTTGGGACAAGGTTGCTTCTTCTTATTGTTGTTGTTGTTGTTGTTTTTGTTGTATCATACAGAGGATGGTTTTTCCAAAGAACTAAAATAGGGTGCACATAGTGGAGAGGTGCATTTGGGTCTTGTGTGATCGATGTATTCCTTTAAAGCTCAAAGGAAAATTTATAGGACCATCATATAACCAACTATGGTTCATTGTGTTAAGTGCTGGGCTGTTAAGAAATATCATATAGATAAATTCAATGTGGCAGAAATGAGGATGCTAACGTAGAGAGTGGCAAAACTAGGAAGGGATAAGGTAGGAGATGATCATATTCAAATTGGTTTGGGAGTGGCACCAATAATTGATTAGCTATGAGAAAATCAATTGAGGTGGCATGACCACGTTTAACGGAGGCCTTTAAATGCCCTTGTATAAAGAAGTGATTTAATCCACACCAAAGGAACTAGAAGAGCTAGAGGGCAGATTTAAGATATCCTCAGGAGAAGTGGTGAGAAAGGGTATGCATGGTTAGGCCTTTTATCTAGGATGACTCAAATAGAGCTGATTGGAAGGCAAGGTTCCATGTTGTCCATCCCATTTAGGCCTTTTTGTTGTTGTTGTTGTTGTTGAAGGCAGTCTTAATTTGGTAGGATGGTGCCCGTGCTTTATTCTATGAAATAGTCAATTAGCTTATGATTCGTGGACCTTGGTGTGTCCTTCAGATATATTTTTTGTGAGGACCTTCTCAGTATCCCTACTGTCTGAAACCAGTGTGGCTGTTCGGCTGCTGAGTAGTTGGTCTTTCATATGTCCCTGTCCACTTCAGCAATATAGACACTGCATAGAATATAGAGGTTGAAAATTAAATCAAACAATAAAGCACAAAATGTGATATCATACCACTAGTTTCAACAAAGATGATGAAACAACCACCTGGACTAAACAGAGTCTTCAGGAACATGTTTCTCATCCTTTGTTAAAAGATTCTTGACTCTCAGAAAGAATGCGACAGATTCTTTATAGGAACTTCAAATTTTGTATGCCATTGTGGATCCCTACTCTTCTATATAAGTTCTATAGTTTGCAACTCACTGGTTGAAACATGTATATCAAATTAAAAGAAAAATATGGGATACTGAGTCAGATAGCTGTTAGGGGACATGTTTCACAAGTCCAAATGCAGGTTCCTCCAAAGGAAATCTAGATGTGAAAATGTGCACCAATGTACCTCATTTTCAAGAAATGTGATATGTTAAGTTTTAGGCCTTCTCCAGAGTGTATTCTGTGATGGTAAAAGGGTGCTTTTCTTAATTTTTATAGAAGGTCATGGAAGATAGAGGAAATATAATATTGAAATAAAGGGAAACGTTACTTAGAACTGATGTCCATGTTATAAATAAACATTGTGATTTTTTTCCCTTAATATAATTAATGATTATGTTGGCCATGCATGATGCACTCCTGAATACCAAATTTTCCCCACTTTCCATTGCAATTCTTCCTATTTGCTGATATAATAATGATGCCAAAACTGGCTTCCATTAATATTATTGTCATAAACCACATGCTTGAGCTGTTGAGAAGGAAAACCTGCATAATCTGCCAGTTTTTCCACCCCCTGCACCATCTCCATCAGCAGATATATGATGCCTGTCATTACAAAACCATCATCATCCGCTAACATTTTGAGCATGTAAGGAAGTACAGCTTGACCAAGTTCAAGTCTTGACAGCTGCAACTTTGCTGCTACTACTACTGCTGGCAGACATCTCTTCTTGTAAATGGAGCTTGTTCAATTCTATTTTGCAGTTCCAGAGCAATTGAGAGTGTGAAATTACATTGGACGGTGGGAATTACCAAAGGGGCAGTGGGTGGTTGCTAGAGATTACAGGGACGATTCAGAGTTTTAACACATGTGAATTACATTGCAGATAGTAAATTCCTCTGTGCCATTGATCTGGGGATTTCTTATTACATTTTGTTCTCCCTAATTTTGGTATATTACCAATATTGGTATGGATTGGATGATCCAATACTCATACCTAAAATCATAGAGGTGTTGGGTTCATGTTGAAAATTCCTCCATTTTCAATCAGAGGATCAGATCAGATCCAGTGGTTGAAGAGAATATCTCTTCACTTGGGTGGAGAGAAACTGTGTCCTTTCTCTTGTCTTGCTCTTACCATCTAACTCTTGACCTGTGGAAAATTACCTTAGCCTCTAGCAACTTTGAGGCCCAAAACTTTTCCACGAGGTCCTCAATTTTGAAGTATGCCATGTGGCAAAAAGTATGCCCTTCTTAGTCTACCCTATGAAAAAAATTGAATAAAAAAATATGAGTCTTTATTATTTGTTGAGCATTATCAAAGAGTGGCTAATGCAGCTTGTCCCCCAAGTTTTGAGCTGTCTGGATCAGCCACAGAAGCCTCATGGTTGAACAAATTCTGGTTTACAGGCTTCAAAGCCATCGGTATCATAAACAAGCAAAAACTGTTCTTGATAGTTTATTTTAACTTTTATATTACTGGCAATAAAAAACTAGAAAATGTGGTTATTGTTTCTTTTCTTTCCCTCTTCGTATTGAAATACTGAGGTCATACATGCAAAACATTGGAAAACTACAAATTTGGCTGATGTTGGGATTCTCAGGAAATTTGTGTTGGTCTTCTAGACAAGATTGAAGCGTCTTTGGTCACTGAATTTGATTGAAAATCCTATGACTTTACCTTGGTTTAGTTTATAAAAGCAATATCTTTGTTTCATTAAGTTATGAACTGCTTTCTTATTTTACCTTTTTATGAGAAATTATTTATGGCATGTTTAACAATCCTTTTTTTTTTTTTTGGTGTGTGGTTGATCTCATGTTATTAATTCAGATAAAGCTCAGAGAAGTAATATCATGCCTATTGATGAGACTGAAGACACCTGTTTAGCGATAGACTGGAGGCAGCCAAGTCTCTAAGTGAATCTCTAGTTTGCAGGTACTTTTGCCATGGATAGGAGAATCCAAACTGTCTATGCCATGGTTCCCACCTTGCAAAGTTGGCTTGAGAAATAAGGACGGTGGCACTGTCTGTCACACCCCACTCGCCGGTATCGGTCCCGTCCGACAACTCGTGGGTGCGATCCGTCACAAGATCCACGGTTTTATTATCAATAATAAAAATCCAAGCAATAATAATCATAAGAAAGAACAAATTCAAATAATCAAATGAAAGGTATTACATGAGTCCAAATACTCTAAAGATGAATCAAAGTACTAAGTTCCAAAGTTTATCGAGTTCAATGGAAGCAAAAATTAAATTAGTTCAGTTTTATTCTTTTAGCTCGTTCTTGGGCGAGGGCCTTCTCTTCTAACTTAACAATGAAGGGAGCCATCCAGCTCTTCTCCACTAACTTTTCAAAGTGTCAAGTTATCTGTCTCCTTCTGCCGTCAATGGGTGTTATAAGAGCACTTCAAGCATCCGTAGAAGGCTTCATGACATACATCTCCATCTCCCACTGACGCTGCCACAACCTCTTCATAGGAGTTACTCCAATCATACAGAATTTCTCCTGGTCCTGTATACCCATCTGTATAATATAATACAACATACAAAGAAAATGAATGAGTTCTGACGAACTTATTAAGGAAACAAATCTCACATACATATCAACAGTGTATCAAGGTAAAACACATAGATAAATAATGATATTCAAGCATATGAATGCAGCTAGAATCTAACTATGCAAGTTTTTATATGGCAGACATGCTTTAAGATATAATACCAGCCCTCATCTGGATAGGTCTAGTCACTCTGATGCCTCACAGACTGGTTACTTCTGTTGGGATCTCGGGCAAAGGGGTTCAGTCCTCGTCAATCAACCATGGTTAGGGTTTAGGTTCACACTCTCTCACCATAACCATTAGTATGAGTATTGGTGCATGTCGAGGTTTTTAATCCAATGCAAGGTCATACGATAACATACTACATGTAGTCTAGATACTTCCCTTATGGCACCAACCAACTCGGTTCAGTATCCTTCCTTACCTAGGAATGAGAACCCTCACGAATTGGCTACCACTGTTGGACTCCATTCCCTAACCCTATGGTCATCCACATATTATTGGGGTGGATGCTCTCATGACCCCTCACGACTCCTGGCCACTCCTTGGATGTCCATGAGCCCAAACTCTAACATATGCAACCCTACCAATGCATGATCAACAATGGACCACTGAATCTCCACACGGATGGTTATTGTTGTAGGATGAAACAGAGTCATGTCACTATTTTCACGAGTCATTTGACTTCAATTCCCCTACCGAAAGGGTAGTAGCATGCCATGCAATCTGGACCCTGTAAGTATGTCATCCAGCAATCATGATAGTGCTGGGGGCATCAGTAGGCAGTGTCCCATACCACAACCTTCTGATATCCCAAACAATGGATACCCAATATGGATACCCTTCCATCACAACACCAACCATTATAACATAATCATTCATTCTATACCACAAAGTAATGAAAATACATATAAACATTAATCACAGTATATATTCGACTACTAAACATTGAATCATACTACTACAACAAGTTATAAGAGCAATGATACATGTAAGAAATCAAACAGTTCATCATAGAGCATATTATCGCATATATATAAGAGTGTGTCCTTACTTGTAGCTATGTAAAAACTAATGAAATTGCAATTAGACATCACCCACAACAATTCCAGTATACATCAGAGATCACCTAAATATAGATTACAAAGTTATATTAAGTACATGAGTCAAATCAGAGCAATAACCAACTTCACAGTGTTACTGTGGCGGTTGGTTGGCCAAACGACCACCATAAGCGATTGCCCCTGTTCCAGACTACTTCTAAGTCCAAAATTCTGACTTTTGATCTTCCAATTGTAATCCGATTTTAGGGTGATCTAAATCTGAATTTCGTCCTTAAGGAGCCTACAACACAAGCACGAAACAAAACCCTATAATTTTAATGATTCAATATTCACATCATCTCCTTCAATCAGATTTGTCCTTTATTTGGATGCAAGGATCCATTTTTGGACATGATCTAATCAAGATCACTGATGGGGAATAGAACCAATACAATTAACTCACTACCAATCCATTAAAGAGGATAGATCCACACCATTAAAGAGGATGGATCCACACAATTCAAAGAGATGATGAAAGAATATAGAGAGTGTGGGATCACTTATCTTCACTTGAATCGCAAAACTGATAAATGATTGGATCTTTTTCACAAATCACGCTCCTCTCACCTTCCAGCACGTGTTTTCTACCTCCTAACCGTCTTCAACTATAATCGTGAATATAATACTGAGTAAAAAGGTTGAATTGGCTATATATAGAAGAATGGGGTTAGTTAGGGTTTAAAATCCCACAAGCAGATTTGGCGGTCGCTTGGGGGGTTGATTGGTCAATCAACCGCCTTAAGCAACCGTCTCCTGGTACTTTTTAGTACTTGGGTGCTTTGCTCAACAGGTTGATCCCCAACTCAAACCTAACCCTATACAACATGTGGAGGTGTTCTTACCTTGATTCCAGACATCTTCTAACACACCTTGACTCCGAATGGTGATCCACTTTTTCAGTCCATCAGGGTTTCTACAAGTTCTTCTTTGAATTCCCAGTATGACAGGTTCTTCATTAGCAGAATCCAAATCCATGGACTCAGGGTATGAATCATGGACTTCAATCTGGATACTCCACAACTTAATCCAGCTGGACCTTCGGGTACTCGGACCTACAATATGGATCCCGAATTAGAATTATGGAGGTTGTCACACTGTCACTTGTTTCCTTTGTTTTAAATAGAAGTTTAATTATGAGGAAAAGCATCTACTCAGTTATAGTGGTTGAATTAAAAAAGTTTCTGATTCCATGTAAAATAACATCCAGATTATAAGAGACTGCTGTTGAATAATAGTCCATCTAGTTTGAAAATTCTTAGTTCAGTTACTACTTACCAATGATTCATCTGTGGACTTTGAGTGCATCACTGATTTGTAAGCATTGAAACTGGTTTTAGTATGATTATCCATCTTTTCATCAGTTCCTTTGAAGGACTCTTCAATGAATCCTACAATAAGATGAGCCATGAAGTTGCAGACTGAATAAGCTTCTTCTCTCCCCCTCCCCCCTTGGATCTATTTTTAGAGTTTTTATCTGCCCTAGGATTCAAAAGCTGATATTCTTATAATCTGTTCTTGTTTGCTGTCAATTCTAGAAATTAACAAAGAAGTTGTTTATAGTTTATACTTTTTTCATTGTTTATCATGTTTGCCCAAAACCAAGAAAACTAACCTTCAATGGAACAAGCAAGTTTATTGACCTTTGAAGCTGTAGAACAATGAAGTTCATCACTAGCCCATACAGGGAAGATGAGTAAGCTTACTGACACACAAACAGAAAATCCCATACCAATTGCTGAGAGACGGTCAAGGCCTATCTTGATGACCTCCTCAGGCACTCCTGAGACTACAACTAGGTTGAATGTTAGGATGAAAATCATGGCTCCATGGTCGTATCTCTTCTTTATGCTTGGAACCAGCTGAGTGTCTGTAGCAGCAGCACCTGGATGATTTATTCAGAAACTGGTTCTTTAGATTGGAGAAAGATAAGAAATACAAATTAGTAGTAGTCTACATCGTACCAGTATATCTGATAGGGGGAAGCTGATGTAATTTAGACAAGAAAAGAACTAGCTACAAACTTAGTGGAAAGCACATCAAGCACTAGGTTAAGGTTCAAACCTAGATAATAATAATTTCAATATTCTTGACTTCACAGTTGATTGGTTTCTAAAAGATTCACATCAGACTCCAAATCCCCTGGAATAGATAAAAACTTGTTTGAGGACTAACATTTCAAAGTGCTGCATTAGAGTTTTGAGCACATTCTGATTCAACAACACGTTAACTAACAACATTGTTTGGAATTATAGCCAATGTAACATTTAGTATTGTTACCAGAGGGCTTTGAGGTTGCAGACACCAGAACTTTATTGTCAAATTCAAAAACCATACCAGAGATGAATATGGATATGCCAATTGCACTAGCCTGGCCAACCTTGCCAAGGTTTTGAGTAAGAATTGCTGCAGAACCCCCAAAGATACTTCCTAGAGCTGTAACAATTCCACGGTGGAGTAGTTCCTCAGTTCATTTAAAAGCAAGCTATGGTTGACAAACTCCTCTAATTTTTCCATTAGTCTCTGCAAACCAAAATGTGTGAGTCTAACAAGAAAAAATTATGACAAAGTTATAGGAAGCTGCATAGAACTCAAAAACAACCACTATGTACATGATGGCCCACATGACATTGGCTCCAACTTGTTCGAAAAGAGGATCAGGGAGATAGAAGAGTGAAACCAGAACCAGTGCAAGTCCAACCTTGATACTGTGAATCAACTTTCTGTGCTCATCTGTGTCTTTTTTGGCTGTAAGATAATAGAGAATGCTCTTCTTCTCTTTCAGGGAAACTCCTTGAATTTGAACATACAGTAGACGAATTCATGGCTAACAGCTCTCTCTCTCTCTTTCTCCCTTTTACAGCATGTATGGGGTCTGAGTAACTAATTTGTTGGCAATTTCTGGTGGAATGAGACCACATATATATGTACACACCATTCTCATGAGATGTGAGGTGGAGGTGGTAGTTACGACCCAAAAATCCTGAGTGGGTGTAGGCTGATGGATCCCTAGGCATAGCCTTTGTTTGGCTATAGAAATTTAAACATTTATAGAGAACTAACATAGCCTACATATCTGCAAGTACTGTCTCTGAATCCATAAGTGTAGATGCATCTGTAAGCCTATTGACTCAGTGGAAGACACCTGCTGAGCATGAGATTGGATAAAGCTAAGCCATGGCTTAGTCGGAATAATCGATTAATTTTGGTGTCCCCTACCTGGGAACCCATTGCTGTTACCATTTGTGATGTACATATTTTCTGTGCTACAAAATTGATTTCCACTCAAATGTTATGAGGTTACTGATTTATCCTCAAACACAGGAATACCTGATATCAGTTGTTGGGAGTATTGCCAGCATGATCAGTTCTCCTTCCTTATCTTCAACATATTATGATTGATCTGAGACTAGGCTAACTTGATTGTCATGGTTTTTGTTTCTTATACAGGGTCAAGTACGTACGAATATATGGATGCACGGAAGGCTATACAAGTGTAGGAAATACAAGAATATCTTTCTCTTCCAGGTATCAGTTTCTATCAAGGAGATGAAACACTGATCTGGAGAATTTTCTTTTCACTTTTTACTATAGGCATTGGCCCACAATCCTTCCCATATAACATAACTCAAAACCAGTAGGGAAAAGACAAATTTGAAAGCAGAAAGGTGGAGGCGGATAAAAGAGAACCTGTCTGGGAAACCTTTTAGTTCTGAGAAAGAAATGATATATAGTGCCACCTGGTTACAAGTGTGGTGTGCTTTGGCCACCAACGTCTGTCTGTTACCTGAAATTTGTGTTTCTAGTATATCACTTTCATCTCCTTTTGTCTCCAAATATATTTCAACACAACATTACTTCATAACAAGAGAGAGAAAATGAAGATAATAAATGGAATGGTAAATTTTAAGAACAACCAGTTGGCTATGTCAGACATTGGATTAATCCACTTAAATGGCACTTTCTACTGCCACCTTTGCAAAACATGAGCAGGAGATTGATTCCTTTTACTCTCCTTAGCTGCTTCCTTCCAGTCACTTATGGAGGCTACAGGAAGAGGAGCATAGAGAAGGAGGAAGAGTTCTTTAAACATGAACTTGATGCGAAAATGTACAAGGCACAAGCTAAAACAATGGCTGAGGCAAGGGATAAGGGCCCTGGGTGATTGTGGTGGGCAAGAGGGATGATGGTGGTGAGACCATCAAGTGAAGATGTGTGGTGTTTTATTTTAAACATGAACTTCATGCTTTGCCCATCTAAGTCAATCAAGCACTTGTTAAAGAGCAAAGACTGAATTTCAAAACCAAATCAAAGTTGCTCATCAACTAACTCCAATTTTCTCTTGTATATGATTTCTAGTTCACTATAAAAACACCCAGAATAGAGGCCAAACCCATGAAAATCTAAAATTTGCTGTTGTAGACTTCTGCACAGACTGAGTTCGTAGGATCGAACAATCACATAAATGATTATCACCCTATTAATGCATAGATCATTTATAAATTTAGACCAATTGTTCTCATATCACTTGCCTGCCATTTGGGGTCTTCCTTGCTATGCTACATTATCTTACAAATGCAATATGTTAACGAAACCCATATAAAATCGTACATTACATTCTAACACTTGTAGGGGTACCCTTAGCCATGGTTGCCAGTGAGGAGGACGAAAGCTTACGAATAAGTACACTAATACTGAGACCCACAAGCTGTTGTAATTGAGCCAAGCAAAAAATCACTTAGAAATGAATTGAGAGAGATCTATGACTTTGATTAAAATTGTTAGATCTTGAAAATATCATGTTGTGAGACAAGAGCTACAAAGGATGTACCTAAACAATATAAAAAGCTCCTCATTAAAGAAACAAAAAATTACAAACGATGTGAATCCTAATTTTAGAGTTGAATGTGACTCACACTCACGGGTTTTACATGCTCTAGTACCCAAAATATGGACACATTTCTTTGTCTTAAATATGGATTTTAATTGGTAAACAAATAACCGGAAAGCAAGACCATAGACATGCCACAATTTTGGGATAACAAGGTTTTCTAATTTGTCCAGAATTATGCCACTTTCAAAGGACAACATTCAACCATTGCTCACAGCAGATTGGATAGAATACATTCCAGCAGGGGTGTTGTGGTTGGGTGTGGGTGGGGAGGATAGAACTTCTAACAAAGCAAGGTTCTCAACCTCTTCTTTCTTCTTCTTCTTTCTTTCTTCTTTCTTTCTTCTTCTTCTTCTTTCTTTCTTTCTTAATTTCTTTTTCTTTTTTTTTTTTTTTTTTTTTTTTTTTTCCTCCTTTGGGTAAACAAACTTCTATTGAGAATGGCGGGAACAAACATTGGGCTTTCAAAACGTCCTCCCCGAAACAAACATGGCCTTCCTAGCAGTCATACAGTCCACAAAGGACATACCCAATTGGGTAATGTTCGATACAACCTCTCTTGCTACTAAGGCTGCTGGCGCACCTACATTAATGGGATTTATGAGTTCCAAGTTATCAGACTCAGCAACAATGCAGTCAATCCCTTCACCAATGGCCAAGATTAGACCCTCTCTCATTGCTAAGGCCTCCCCTAGCAAGACATCACCAAAACAGACTAGGTCAAAAGCTACAAGATGAGCCTCCGGACCCATTAGAGTTAAGACTCGCATATGAGTTTAGCTTGAAGTAAGGTTCCACTGGGGTCCTCCACTTGGGCCTCTGATCCACTTTTCTCATCTGGACCACTTCACTTGGGCTTGACGTGAGGCTGAGTTGTTTGGCTTGTAGGAAAGTCTCGCATTCCTTCACTGCTCTAAATGTCAGTGCATTAGGCTGCACTGATGACCCATCGAACGTAAACTTGTTTCTGTCCTTCCAGATATTCTAGCACAAGTATGATGCCAAGCTCGCCAACTCCTTAGAGCTCTTTTTCTCCTTACCAAGAGATCTCCAGCTTTTAATAAAACAATGGAGCTTTGGTTCATTTGGGGGATGGTACCCGAGAGGGGAGGCATGCCACGCTGCTCTAGCGAAATCACATTCAAACAAAATGTGAACAATAGATTCAAGGTCTCCACCACAACGCTAGCACCTAGGGTCAATATTAATCTGTCTACGAACCAAATTTTAAGTAGATGAGACACCACCCACACACGCTCTCCACATAAAACTTCTCACCTTTGGTTCTAAATCACAGCTCCAAATCTTTTTCCAGGTTTCTTTGCATAGCTCATCTGTCCTACCCACTAGAGTAGTATCCATCCGATTCTTGATCATATGATATGCTGATTTAGAAGTAAACACCCCATTTCTTGTCTCTCCCCGAATCTGACTATGCTCTTGAGGGAACACACTTAATGATATACTTAGGATAGCATAGCATCTTCTTGGTGAAACAGACCTGATCAAATCCTCCTTCCAACACCTTGTGCTAGCATCTATTAAGTCAGCCACCCAAGTATATGCATCCGATTGATACTCCGAGTGCTTTATCCACTTCTCAGTATGCGACAATATCCATTTATCTCTCCATATGTGAATTTTATCTCCTTTCCCAACCACCCACACCAAGCCTTCCATCAGGTATTTTCTTCCTTTTAATAGCCCTTTTCCATGCCCAGGAAGCATTGGCATTCTTCTTTGCTTTCGAAAAAGAGCTATAAGGGAAATAAAGACTCTCAAAGAATTCAGCCCAAAAGGAGGTAGGATTGTTCCACAGTCTCCAAGCAAGCTTGGTTAGAAGAGCTTTATTTTGTATAGTTGGGTCTCTTAAACCTAGGCCACCTTTTTCCTTCGATCTGCAGAGCTTATCCCAATCTATCCAACACATTTTGTTCTTCTCTCCCTCCCCATTCCAAAATAAGTGTGTGATTGCTTGTTTAATCTTTTCATGGTGAGAGCTAGGTAGTTTGAAATGTGAAGCTGCATATGAATTTAAGGAGAGGGCCATAGACTTTATCAATACTTCTTTCCCCGTATGTGATAGTAGTTTACCCTTCTACCCTTGTATTGCATTGCATGTCTTCTCTGTTAGTTCTTTGAAAAGATCCGCCTTTGAGGTCCCGAACTGAATTGGAAAACCAAGATATTTCTTCGGCCCATCGCCATACTTTATCTTTAATATACGGGAGAACCTCCTTTTTATTTTTGAAGGTGTACATGAACTAAATGTTAGGCAAGATTTCTCCAAGTTGATGCTTTGCCCACTTGCTTTACAGTAGAAGTCCAAACAAGCTTTGAGATTGTGGATCTCCTCCAATTTCACTTCATAAAAAATTAGGCTATAATCTGCAAACAGAAGATGAGAGAGAGGTTTTGACCTGATCCTAACCTTCATTCCTTTCACCAACCGAGTTTGTTCAACTTCGAGAAGTATAGCTAAAAGTGCTTGAGAACAGAGGACAAAAATTGCTGGAGATAACAGGCCTCCTTGCTTGATACCTCTAGATGGAATAATTCTTTCATGAGGAGCTCCATTAATCAACACTTGATAAGAAACTGATGTAACAAGACCCATAGTCAACTTGACCCATTTCTCACAGAAACCCAAAGCTTGCATTAGCTTTTGAATGAATGGCCACTCCATTCTATCATATGCTTTCTGCATATGCAATTTCATTGCCATGAACCTCTTCTTCCCTTTTGTCTTGTGCTTTATATAATGGAATGCCTCATGAGCTATCAGAACGTTGTCTGAAATGAGGCGATTGGGAATGAAAGCTGATTGAGGATAGGAAATGATAGAGTCCAAGTACACCTTAAGCCTTGATGTCGTTACTTTGCTAATAACCTTTGTGACAACATTACAAAGTGAGACTGGCCTAAAGTGGTCCACTTGTTCAGGTTGATCCAATTTAGGAATTAAACAAACAAAAGTAACATTTGCAACAGTAGGTAAATTACCAGTAATAAAATATTTAGCAACAAAATGGCAAAGGTCAGTTTTCACCAGTTTCCATAGCCTCTGAAAGAACCCTGGAGATAGGCCACTTGGGCCTGGACTCTTGAGTGTAGCCATCCCCCATAAAGCTTCCTCGTCGGGACTCTTGCATAAATGGTTGTTCATCCCTTCATCAACACTAGTTGAAATTGCTGTCATGACCAAATTCAAAGCTTCCTCGTCCACATGTTCAGATTTGAAAATATCACCATATCTTCTTTGCACTTCCTCCCTAATTTCCTTCGAAGACTCTATCCACTCCCCAAACTCCAATTTGAGCTTAACAATCTTATTAGATTTACGTCTCTAAATAGTAGAAGAGTGAAAGAAACGTGTATTCTTATCCCCTTCCTTTGCCCAGTGCAGATCGGATTTTTGAAGCCATTTGATTTCTTCTTTCTAAAATTCTACCCTTAGTAAATCCCGAATTTCTTCTTCTCTGGCCTGCACTTTAGGAGTTGGAAATGCATCTTGTAGGTATTCAAGTTCCTTCAAGTATGTTTGAATTTTCTGTTCCACTTGGCCAAAAGCTTTCCTATTCCATTCTAGAAATTTTTTCTTGCAATTGAGAGTTCTCTGCATTAATTTATCACCTCTTGAACCCATTGTGGGGGTACTCCACACATCAGTTGCAACCTTCTTGCAATCTTCATTAAGGGACCACATCATTTCAAATCTAAAAGGCTTGGTTCCCTCCGGTTTGGCCCCTTAGTATCTATTGATATCGAAAGATGACTTGAACCTACTACAGAATGCACCTTCACCACCATATCAGGAAATCTATGATTCCAAGGATCATTAATCAAAGCTCTGTCAAGCCTACTTTTGATGCAAGCTCCCCCTTTGCGACGATTAGTCCAGGTGTAGAGAGGACCATGTGATATGCAATCAATGAATCCACATTGGTCCAGCATCCTACCAAAACCCGACTAGTCATCTCTGCTATGTTTCCTACCCCCTTGCTTCTCCCTCCAATGTAAGAATAGAGTTAAAGTTGCCCATGCAAGCCCACTCTTCCTTCTTTGTGCTCTAATGTTAGTAAGAATCTCCCACACCTTCCCTCTATGATTTCTAATAGGGTCCCCATAAACAAAAGTTAAGTAGAATTCTTCTCTTGATTTCTCCGAAATAATTGTATCCTTCTCTGGTCGGGATAAAAGCGATGGTTTGCCAAGTGTTTCCTTCAGATTTTTGAACACCTTTTGGCATTCTTCTGACCATTTAGCCTCCCTACTGCCACTCAAATCCTTGAGTGCTTTGAAAAAAAGGAGGCATTTCTCTCCCGACTGCGAGATGAATCGGTTCAACGCAACTACTCTTCCCGTTAGGCATTGCACATCCCGAACGGTCCTGGGAGATTCCATGTTAATCAAAGCTTGTATTTTGGCCGGGTTAGCCTCGATACCTCTTTGAGAAACCATGAAACCTAAAAATTTCCCTGATGATACATTGAAGGCGCATTTTTCTGGGATCAATTTCATTTGGTATTTCCGGAGTACCGAAAATACTTCTGCCAAATCTTCAATATGCTTTGATCTGGCTGTGCTTTTTTCCAACATATCATCGACGTATGCTTACATGTTTCTCCCGATCAGATCCTTGAATATTTTGTTTACCTCCCTCTAATAAGTAGCCCCTGCGTTCTTCAGGCCGAACAACATGACTTTATAATAGAAGCTTTCACGATCGGTCATGAAAGCAGTAAACTTTTCATCCTCTTGATTCATGAGGATCTGGTTGTGCCCCAAATATGCATCCATGAAACTTAACGTTTCATATCCAGCGGTGGTATCTATTAAAAGATCTATCCGGGGCAGCGGATTACAGTCTTTCAGCCAGGCTTTGTTGAGATCTGTGTAATCTGTACACATCCTCCATTTTCCATTCGTCTTCTTGACCATCACCACATTGGCCAACCAGGTTGGGCATTCGATGGATTCAATGAATCCTGAACTCTTCAACTTTTCGACTTCACCCCTGATGGCCTCGTGCTTTTCTATCGAGAAGTTTCTCCTCTTCTGGATAACCGGTTTTACCTTTGGATCTATCCAAAGCTTGTGCTCTGCCACCTGTCGATCTATTCCTAGCATGTCATCCGCTGACCATGCGAACACATCTCTATTTTCCCGAAGGAATAGCTTCAGTTTTGTTTTGAATTCCTCCAGCTGCTCCGATCAGATGTGAGTGGTTCTCTTTTCATTGTCGAGATCCAGCTAGATTCGCTCCAACTTTTCTACCAGCTCGGGTCTTTGCATTTCTTCCTCATCCCGATCATCACGTATCTCTATTGGCAATGCCATGGCCTTCTTCGGGCCTTCCTTGTCTTTCAGATACACTACGTAGCACTGTCGAGAAATTCTTTGGTTAGAGGAAACCTGACCGATTCCCATGTTAGTAGGGAATTTTATCTTCAGGTGTTTTGTCGAAACTATAGCACCTAACTTTGATAAGGATGGCCTGCCAAGAATGACGTTGTAAGCCAGAAGTTCCCGAACCACCAGGAAGTTCACCCGAATAGTGACCTCTTTAGGGAAGCTACCAACTGACAGATCCAGTTGTACTGATCCTTCAGCTATAGCTGACGACCCGGCAAAGCCATAAAGATGTGTAGATGATACCATTAGATCCTCCTCAATTTTAAATTTTTGATAAGCTTTATAAGACAAAAGGTCTGCAGCAAACCCTGTGTCAACTAGCACTCTGTGCACCTTCCAGCGTGCAATCTCCACCTTGATGACTATGGCGTTATCATGAGGCATACAGATGCCTCTCTAGTCCTCTTCACCGAAGGTGATCGAAGCCTCACCATTCGGTCTTTTTCGCTTATGCGTTCCATTTCCAATAAATTTAGATTTGGCCTTCAGCTTTCGGAGCAACTTAGGCTTGAGTCCTCTGAATATCGTCAATATGGGTGATTAGGTGGCATCGAACACTTCCTTGCCTTTTTTAGATTTAGGAGCTTCGGTCCGCCGCTCTCGACTTACCGAACGCTCCCTTTTATCACCAATAACTCGTGATTCTGTCTGTCTCCCCTTGACGAAACCGGTAAGGTGACCTTGAGATATTAATCTCTCGATATCGGCCTTCAGATGCCTACAATCATTGGTATAGTGACCGTAATCCTGATGAAAACGGCAATACCTCTCCATATTTCGCTCCCTAGGCTTTGCTGAGACCTTAGGCAGCCATTTTAGGATATTTTGTCCCTTGATGATATTCAGGATGTCTGACCGAGGAGTATTCAAGGGTGTATACTTGCTTTGATCAGCAGACCTCTATTGCCACGCCGTACGGGGCCTTCCAACTCGATCCCAAGCATGTTGTTTGGGCTTTTGCTTTTTCTCGGGAGCTTTTTGCTCTTTTGTAGAGGCCTTCGTGTCTCATTGACGTGCGTCCAGAATCTTTGTTACCTCTGCCTACTTTTGACACCTTTGCACAAGTTCAGCATAGGTGGTAGGCATGTCTTGAAGTAATAACTCCAAGAGTCTCTGATTGGTGAGTCTAGTGAACAAAACAGTTTTAGCTACCTGTTCATCTAGATTCTTGATTTCCATTGTGACCTTGTTGAATCTTTTTCAGGTATTCTCGAATCAATTTGCTTTTTCCTTGCCTAATAGTGAACAAGGTTTCCTTGGTCTTCTTGATCTGAATTCCACTTTGGAATCGACCGATGAATTTTCGTGCTAACTCCTCAAAGTCCATGATCCTTCCCGAGGGAAGATTCGAGAACCACTTTTGTGCTGCTCCGGTCAAAGATGAACCAAACACCCTGCAAAGGATTTCATCTGAATTACCAGCCACAACCATAGTTTGTTGGTAGTAACTAATGTGAACGATAGGATCTCTCGAACCGTTGAATGAAGAAAAAGTTGGTAACCGGAAATTATAAGGAAATTGATATTCGGCTATTGCTTCAGCGAACGGGGTCTTTCTAATGACCTAATATATATCATCGGTTATTTTTCCTTTGGACAGGTTGCCCGAGCCTCGATTAATATTAGCCAGTTATTGGCCAATATGCACTGAATGTCCACCGGTGATGGGAGCATTGTCCCGAACCGCACACCCCCCGGGGGGGGTGGGGGGCCCCCCCCCCCCCCCCCCCCCCCCCCCCCTCCTTCCCCCCCCCCCCCCCCCCCTCCCCCCCCCCCCTTTTTTTTGGGCCCCCCCCCCCCCGCCCCCCCATTTCTCCCCCCCCCCCCCCCCCCCCCCCCCCCCGATCCCGGACGATGAGTCCTGCAAGAAAGGTTAGATGCGGGCCGGCTTGTGTGCCGGGCAGCCGCCTCCGATGGCAAAGTTAGATGATGAACCGAATGAGGTCTCGTGCAAAAGCTACACAAGATTATGCTCAAAGTGTATTGGTCGCTTACCGGAGGGGCAGATCTGTGCATTTATAGTGGGGGTGTTACCTTTTATGTATTTGGTAAGTTAGCCAAACGAGGGCGGGTGTTTCTCCTCGGATCATGCTCCCTTGTCGTTAGTCCCATTCAATCAGCTGTCGAGTTGACCTTCTATAACAAGGATGATTGCTATATCTGTGGCGTACGTTACGCTTTCGGTTATAGAAGATCGGCATCCCTCCCGACTAACCGTAATGTGGAGCCCCATTCAGCCAGGACCCGATCACGTTTCAAACTGGTAGGATCGGGCTCAACCCGATTAATATGACGATGCGCATTATTCGGGTTATACCCGATTTATGCCTATCTTTCCGTATCATAAGCCCCCTATCCCGATCGTTGCTTGCGGGGTTCGGGATAGTTAAGTGGTTGGAATGAGTTGTGCCTCGGGAGGTTCCACGAGCTCCCTTTCTTCGGGACATTCCAGGAATACCCTTTAATGGGCGCATTAAATGCCTGCGCACTAAAGTGACCAGCCGTTTTTTGTAACGGCTGTCCTCAGGACTTCGCCCAACCTGGGATTGACACGTCAGGTGGCTAGGTGTAGGCTCATAATGAGAGCCTCGGGGGAGGCGAACCGTCTTCGCTTTGCAACCGTTGATCGTCAAGAGTCGTAACCGTCTGATCAAAAAGTGTAACGCCTCTTCCGGCAATATAAATAGGGGCCTTTGCCTTCATTTTCTTCCCACTGTTTTCTTCGCTCTCGACTAAGCGACGCTCCCGACTGACTTCTGAAGCTTCTCAAGCCTTCCCTGCTTTTTAATCAGTAAGTTTCCTTTTCCTTATGGCCCCGAGAAGATATAAGGCCCCGAAGAAGCCAAAAGTAAGCTTGAGAGGGTTTAGGTATCAGAACAAAGTTCCCGTTCCCATCTATCGTGATAGACGTCGTCGGGCTGAGGGTTATACCAGTGAGGGTGATAGCGACCAAACGAAAAAGTACAATCTGACCGGGGATCGCCTGAAAGAACTCCACGAGCAATCTTCTGATGAGGAGAAATCCAAATCTAATAGCTGCTCAACCCAAGACGACGATCCCCGACTCTATGATGAGATTCAAGAGATGTTCCGTAAGGACAAAGAGAGGCAGGCGATGCAAGCCTTGACTTCATCCCTCGTACCCGATGAAGTGGAAGGGGAAGTAGATACCGGGGTAGAGGCAGAGGAAGAGGCCGAGGTTGAAACCATTCCAAGTGTAGAATCCCGGGAGGGTCCCGATCAAAGTTTCGATTCGAACCCTGCTCCTGTTTCTGATTCTGCCACTCCTTCTGCTCAGAGTGCCCTGAGACCCGAGTCTACGGCCACTTCCCGGGATCCCCCTGCTGTATCTTCCCAAGCCTTCCTTCGGACTGATGTCCCATCCACCTCCCGCGTATCCAGATCGAAAGCTCCCCCTCGACCGCCCTTTCAACGTCCTAGCGGTTTTCGGGGGGCCATTCCTCGTAAACCCGAACGTTAAGAAACTCGACTCCGCAGCCTTAGAAATCCTTCAAGCCGAACCCTTAACTCCCTGGCACATTAATTTTGTCCAGAACTCCTCGGGACCTGAATTCTATCTTTGCTCCTTGTTTCCCGAGGATCTGGATAGGTTTTTGGGTAGTTTTGGTATTCCTGAGGGATATCAGGTTATTATCCCGACTGATAGCCAGAGAGTAAATAGTCCTCCCGAGGGATTCTATCCCTTATATTATGATGCTTTTATCGGGGGGTTACGCCTCCCGTTGCATGATCTTTTCATAGATGTGCTCGAGCATTATAAGCTTAGTCCTTCCAATTTGAGCCCGAACAGTTGGAGGATTATGATCGGGTTCGTTGGTTTTTGTAAGTCAATAGGGGTCTTCCCGACTTTCGGCTTATTCCACCATTATTATTCCCTTCATCCTCACAGCCAACGCGGCTGGTTTTTCTTATCCAAAAGAATTTCCCCTTCTCAAGGGAACTTTATTCTAAAGGATTCCCTCCCGTCCACTACCAAGAAATGGCGGGAGTTTTATCTCTTCTTTAAACCACCTTCTCCCGAGCCCTTCCGTACTCAATTCCAAGAAGTCTCCAAGGGGAAGATCGACCGTCTGAATATTCCTGTCGCCCTTCATCCCGAGGAGGAAGACTATATCGATATAATAAACTCGGTTGACGATGACGAACTCGCAGTCCATGGGTATTCCATGGAGTACGAGTCAGTTCTTCAGCTATGGGGTTTCTCCCCGAGTAAGTCTCTTTTTATTGTTTATGTGTTGTCTATGTTGTGCTGACCTGATACGTACTCTTCGTCTTTCAGTGAGTCAAAACATCTCTGAAGATGATCTTCTGGCCATGGCGCTCGGGAACATGGACGAGGCCAAGCGACGGAAGCCTGTGCCTACAAGCAAGACTCCTTCGGGAGTACTCAAAAAAGTCCCGGCTCAAGTTCCTGCGGCCGCCAAGGCGATAGCTCTTCCTCCCAGGCCATCTCCGGACAAGAGTGTAAAGAAGAAGGCTCCTTCCTCGGGAGCTGAGAAGCGTAAAGGAGACGGCGTTCCTCGTCTCTCAAAAAGGGTTCGTATCGACGAACCGGCTCGGGAGGTTGCCCCTTCTTCTTCGGGTGGTGACCTTGGTTTTAACTCCGTTTTCAGTGACTCGGAGTATGCTGAACAGTGGCTAAATGATGCCACTAATGATGCTGATGCAACATATCTGCGCAACCTCCCGAATAGGGAGTTTTTTAATGAAGGATTCAGGTACCTGTCTTTCTTCCTTTTTCTCCCGAATCACTATTATGAATCTTCTTACCCGGGTAATCTTTTTTCAGATATGTTGCTGGTGCTGTGCACATTTTTTCTGAGTCTCTTCGCAGGGCTCGGGACCAAGCCAAGCAGTTAGCGCTGGCCGAACAGCTCCACGGGGAGTCGAACGTTCGGGCCCGCACTGCTATTACTGCCAAGGAAGATGCGGAGAAGAAACTGAAGGACGCCGAAGAGAAAGCGGCGAAACTGAAGAAGGAAAGGGATGTCCTTTCCAAAAGCAAAAGCAAGTACAAAGGGAAGGTCAGTGACTTGGAAGAGAAAGTCGGGAAGGTGTCCGAAGATCTGAAGGCATCTGAAGCCCTCTTATTGGCGGAAAAGAATGAGAATGCCCAGTTGAGAGACAAACTGAAAGAGCTGGAGTCCTCGGGTGCAGGAGCTTCAAGGCGGGGTGTGCTGGAAGAATATTTCACGACTCCAGAGTTCAAGAGTCTTGTTCTGGCGGTTGCTACTCCCTCCTTTAGGAGAGGTATGCGAGTTGCTTTTAAGAAGGCTCTGGAGCAAACTGATCTTCCTCGTCCCCGAGAGCTGGAGAAGCTGCTGGACCCTCTGATTTACGATGAGCTCAAACGCCCTCGTCCCGAAGGCCTTCCCGAGCTTGAGGATTTCCCTTTTCCCGATGCTGTGGACTATATTGATCCTCTTCCTCAACCCTCCCCTGAAGACGAGGTAAGAGAGGAAGGTGAAGATGAAGAGACAACAGCTCGGGAAGGAGATAGTGAGCTGCCGGAGGAACCTGATCGGGGCGAGGAGGAGATCCAAGGTTCACCTGCCAATACTGTAGGCATGCTGGAGTCCCTAGAGGGCGCGACTGAACCAGCTGTTGTAGAAGACCTTCCCGGGAGTCCTTCAGTTAAAATTGATTAAGTCTTGATGCTGAATATTGTAATCCTTTTATGACTGAATCAAGTTTTTCTCCATTTTTGCATAAGCTACCAAACAATTTCCCCCTGGGGATTATCGAGATAAGCCCGAGTATACGGTATTTTTAAGAAAAGATGCAATTTCCATTAAAAAAGAAGTAATTAATCAAACGGGAATCACCCGAGTGAATGGTATCTTTGAGAAAAGATGCAATCTTCCTTAAGAAAGGAATAATTAATCAAACGGGAATCACCCGAGTGAATGGTATCTTTGAAAAAAGATGCAATTTTCCTTAAGGAATAATTAATCAAACGGGAATCATCCCGAGGGAATGGTATCTTTGAGTAAAGATGCAATCTTCCTTAAGAAATGAGTAATTAATCAAACGGGAATCACCCGAGTGAATGGTATCTTTGAGTAAAGATGCAATCTTCCTTAAGAAAGGAGTAATTAATCAAACGGGAATCACCCGAGTGAATGGTATCTTTGAGAAAAGATGCAATCTTCCTTAAGAAAGGAATAATTAATCAAACGGGAATCGCCCCGAGCGAATGGTATCTTTGAGAAAAGATGCAATTTTCCTTAAGAAAGGAGTAATTAATCAAACGGGAATCACCCCGAGTGAATGGTATCTTTGAGAAAAGATGCAATTTTCCTTAAGAAAGGAGTAATTAATCAAACGGGAATCACCCCGAGTGAATGGTATCTTTGAGAAAAGATGCAATTTTCCTTAAGAAAGGAGTAATTAATCAAACGGGAATCACCCCGAGTGAATGGTATCTTTGAGAAAAGATGCATGTTTTTTCAACCAGAGTTGATCAAGCAGGAATGAACCCGAATTTATTGTATCTTCTTTAGAAAGATTTGATCTGGTAAAATGTGAAGTCACAAACGGAATTGACCCGACGTCTTTATTGATAAAACTTCTTCAAATTTGTGGAATGCCATGAACGATCAATCGGGCTTCCGTCTTCTATTCTCTTCAGTCGGTATGATCCCGGCCTTGTTTCTTTTTCCACCAGGTAAGGTCCTTCCCATGTTGGAGCTAGCTTCCCTTGATTTCTTGGGTCTGAAGCCCCTGTTCGTCTTAAAACCAGATCCCCCGATCTATACCTTCGGTTGTTAACCCGAGAGTTGTAGTGTTGTGCCGCTCTCCTTTGATACAGTAGATTCTTCTGTTGTGCTTTTGTCCGGGATTCCTGCAAAAGATCTAAATTCTCCCTGAGCCCTTGATCATTTTGTTGTTCATTAAACGTATCATAACGCAATGATCCAGCCAATACTTCCACGGGAGCTAGGGCCTCAGTCCCATAAGCTAAACAAAAAGGGGTTTCGCCAGTTGGGGTTCGCACCGTAGTTCTGTATGACCAGAGGACACTCGGGAGTTCCTCGACCCACATTGCCCGATTATCTTCCAACCTCTTTTTGATCCCATCAAGAAGTGTCCTGTTGGTGACCTCAACTTGCCCATTACTCTGGGGGTAGGCAACCGAGGCGAATCGATGCTCTATATGGTACCTCATACAAAAGGATTTGAACCCGGCGCCTTCAAATTGTTTGCCATTATCCGTTACTAGTATCCGGGGGATCCCGAACCTATATATTATCTTTTCCTGAAAAAACTTTTCCATCTGCTTCTCCGTGATGGAAGATAATGGCTCAGCCTCGACCCACTTTGTAAAGTAATCTATTGCAACCACCATGTACTCCCGATTCTTAGGAGCTTTCGGTAGTTTCCCGACTAGGTCCATTCCCCACATCGCAAATGGTGTCGGGTTGGAGACGGATATCATGGGAACCGCTGGTAACTTTGGGACATTAGCGTGTTTTTGGCATCGTTCGCACTTACGGACATATTCAATCGCGTCTTTTTGTATTGTAGGCCAGAATATTCCCGATCTTAATACTTTTTGTGCCAACGCCTTCCCGCCCATATGTGCACCACATATGCCTTCATGGATTTCAGCTAGGGCGTAACTCGCTCGGGATGGCCCAACACATCTTAAGAGGGGATTCGTGAAGGACCTCCTATACAGGTGTTCCCCGACCATAGTGAACCGAGCGGCTTGATTCCGAACTCTTTTTGCTTCTTTTGGATCAGTCGGGAGAATTTCATCCCGAATATACGTAATCAGAGGTGTGGTCCAGTCTGGTTCCTTGCTGATCTCAAAGGTTTCCAATTCCTGGATGCTCGGGTTATTTAATTCTTCAATGTAAACCGCCGAGTCCAAGTTTTTGTAACTTGCCATTGACAGTCGGGAGAGTTCATCTGCATTTTCATTCTCCTTTCTTGGTATCTGCCGGTATGTTACCCGTTCAAAGAATGTTTGAAACTGTCCAACCTTGACCAAATATTTAGCCATTCTTTCATCTTTTGCTTCATACTCCCCCCTGATTTGGTTGACAACCAATTGAGAATCACTTCTTACTTCCAGTTCCCGAACCCTGAGAGCTCGGGCCACTCGCAAGCCTGCTATGACAGCCTCATACTCTGCTTCATTGTTTGAGGCTGGGAATTTGAATCTTATTGCATAGCTGATAGTAAAGTTCTCAGGACTACAGAGGGTCAAGCCTGCTCCCGATCCTGAAATACTGCTCGAACCATCAACATGTAGAATCCATAACTCGGATTTTCCATCTGTCGGCATTTGGTCATTTTTCTGTGGTATAGTGCTTTCGACAATAAAGTCGGCCAACACCTGGGCTTTTATGGCCGTCCTCGGCCTGAACTCAATCTGGTACTCGCTAAGTTCCACAGACCACCCGACCATCCTCCCTGCTACATCAGGCCTTTGAAGTATTTTCTTTAACGGGAAGTTAGTCGGGACTATTATCGGGTGCGACTGGAAGTAGGGCCTTAGTTTTCGTGATGCCACGAGAAGTGCCAACGCCTGCTTATCAATGTCCGGGTACCGTTTTTCAGCATCTATAAGCACATGGCTCACATAGTAGATTGGGTTCTGAACGGTATCACCCCGAACCAAAACTGCACTGACCGCCGTTGGCGAGATTGCCAGATAAATCGTAAGAGCTTCCCCAGACAGAGGTCGGGCCAAAACAGGTGTTGTCCCGAGATATGTTACAAGATGATCGAAGGCCTGTTGACACTCTGGTGTCCAAGCAACTGTTCCCGAACTTGACGTGGTCTTCAAGGCTTTGAAGAACGTGTTACACTTTTCCCCAGCCCGGGATATGAACCGATTTAAAGCGGCCACCCTCCCGGTTAAACACTGGATTTCTTTTATGGTAACTGGTGGTGTCATGTTGATCAATGCTTGAATCTTTTCTGGATTAGCCTCGATTCCTCTCTGGGAAACCATGAACCCAAGAAACTTTCCCGAGGAAACCCCGAAGGCGCATTTTTCAGGGTTCAGGCGCATTCGGTATGTCCTAAGAACATCGAATGTCTCTTCCAAGTCAGCCAAATGTCCTGCCCGAACCAAACTTTTTACAAGCATGTCGTCTACATATACCTCCATGTTCCGCCCGATCTGCCTTTGAAAAATCCTATTGACAGCTCTCTGATAAGTTGCCCCTGCATTTTTTAACCCGAACGGCATTACTCGGTAGTAATAACTCTCCCGATCAGTCATAAAGGAAGTGTGTTTCTCGTCCTCCCGACTCATCAGGATCTGGTTATATCCCGAGTATGCGTCCATGAAGCTAAGGACCTCATGACCAGCAGTGGCATCAATCAGAAGATCAATCCTCGGGAGAGGATAGCAATCCTTAGGGCAGGCTTTGTTCAGGTCAGTATAATCGGTACACATTCTCCATTTCCCATTTGCTTTTTTCACCATAACTACATTGGCAAGCCAGGTCGGGCATTCGATTGGTTCTATGAAACCCGACCTCTCCAATTTTTCTACTTCTACCCTGATTGCCTCGTGCTTTTCAATCGCAAAATTTATTCGTCTTTGGATGACCGGGGTAGCATCTTTCTGTATCCAGAGTTTGTGCTCTGCTACTCGTCTGTCTATCCCGGGCATATCATTTGCTGACCATGCGAAGATATCCGCATTATCACACAAGAACCGGGTAAGTTCCTTCTTGAATTCATCTGGCTGCTCTGAGCCAATGAACGTTCCTCGGTCAGGAAAGGATTGACTAAGTTGGATCCTTTCCAGCTTTTCGACGGGTTCCGCCCGCTGCATGCTTTCTTCATCGCGGTCATCCCGAACCTCAACGTTCATGGCCGTTCCCGAACTTTCTGGCTTACGCTTTTCCTTCAGATAGTTTGTATAACATTGTCGGGAAGCCGATTGATCTGAGCAGCATTCCCCGACTCCGGATTCGGTCGGGAACTTTAACTTCATATGCCTGGGGGACACTACTGCTTCAAGTGCGTTCAATGTTGGTCGTCCCAGAATGACGTTATACGCCGACAGTTCACGGACCACCATGAAGTTTACCCAAACCAAAGTGTCTCGGGGTGACACTCCTACTTTAAGATCCAGATGGATAGTTCCTTCTGCCACTGTGGATGATCCCGCGAAACCATACAGTGGCGTTGATGATGGTGTTAACAAATCATCAGCCAACTTTAATCTTCTGAAGGCATCATACGAGATGAGGTCGACAGAGGATCCCGTGTCCACCAGAACTCGGTGAACCTCCCGGTTGGCTATTTTGACTTTGATGATAATCGCGTCATCATGCGGTGACATGACACCATCCAGGTCAGCGTCCGTAAAGGTTATAGGCTCGGGACATACTGGATTTTGCCTTTTCTTAGGCAAATGAACAGCCCCCACGAACCGAGCCTTTTGTTTTGCCTTTCTGATCGACTCCACAGTTGGTCCCCCCATTATGACGTACACAGGTGTTTCCTCCCGATCGACCTTCTCTTTTCCTTTGTCCGCTTTTTTGTCAAGCTCTTTTGGACTTGGGGATCGACCTCTTTTCTTTGGCGCCGGTGAATATGCTTGGCTCTTCCCCGACTGCCTCACATATTGACCCAACTTCCCTTGTTGAATCAATTTCTCTATTTCAAACTTCAAATTCCAACAAGCATCCGTATGGTGCCCGTAATCTTGGTGAAATCGGCAATATTTTGTCATATCCCGATCCTCTGGAGGTGCACGTATCTTCCCGGGCCATTTCAACTCCTTTTTATCCCGGATATTCATCAGAATCTCTGATGGCTTCGAGTTTAAAGGAGTATAGTTTACTTGTTCACGCTTCCAGTTACTTTTTGGCCTTTGGTGCTTGTCACTTGGGGATGGTTTTTCCTCACGATCTGATCTTCTGTCCCGGTCTGATCTCCTGTCCCGATCTGCTTTAACCCGGGCGTCTATTACTTCATAGACACTGGCTTGCTTTTGACACCTGCGTAACAGCATGCCGTACGTTCTTGGCTTGTCTGTAAGCAAGACCTCCAGAAGCCTTTGGTGAGTAATGCCACTCCAAAGCGCACTGTATGCTACTTGATCATCAAGCTCCTCGATCTCGATGGCAACTTCATCAAATCTTTTCAGATAATCCCGAATGGACTCATTTCGGCCTTGTCGTATGCCAAAGAGACTGTCAGACGTCTTTTTACTCCCGATTGCGCTTCGGAACCGAGCTATGAATTTTTGGGCCAACTCCCGGAAATTATTTATTGATGCCGGTCGTAGACTACTAAACCATTTTATAGCCGGGCCCTTAAGTGATGCTGGAAAGGTTCTGCAGAGCAATTCATCCTCCCGACCTAGCACCGTCATCACTGATTTAAAATAGCTGATGTGCTCTTTTGGATTTGTTTTCCCTTCAAAAGGGGTGAAGGTCGGCATGATGAAATTCCTTGGCAGAGGCATGTTCATGATTTCGTCTGAGAATGGCTCCCGATCTACTACATCAAGATCCTCGTCATGATCCCGATCTTCTAGTTTTCGCTCGACCTCGGCCACTCGCCTTCGCAGCCGGTTCTGCCTTGTACCCTCCTCATCGGATTCGACACGTTCCTTTTTTGAGCGAAGGTTTGTAGTTTCCTTCCTTTGGGATGGTGCCCGAGAGGTCGAAATTCTCGATCTTGAAGGTTGGGGTTGGCTTTCTCCTTCTTCCTCCTTCTCCACGATCTCATCGACCTGTTCCCGACTATACCTGAGGGGCAAGGACCCTGTTTTAGGCGGCAACGAAATGCGTTCTAAAGCACTGATCCTTGTCCCATTAGGCGTGGTTTGGCGCTTGCTTCGATCAGGTTGTATTTCCCTTTGCTCCCGAGTTATTTTTGTTCTCGGGATGCGCCTTGGATGTTGGGCTCCTCGCACCGTCCTGAAGGCTCTCATTAGCCTTCCCGACTGGGTGTTACGCCTTGGTCCTTGTTCGACCCCAATTTGATGTACTAAACCACGTAATACCCCTTGCATTTCGAGCATGCCTTTACGCAGTTCGTCCATATCTGCCATAATGGCCTGGTCCCGGGGTCCTCGTGATGTCCCTTCTTCAATTGGATCGTCCAGAACCATGTTGTCCGGGAGTATCTCTTGTTCTTCGTGAACCGACGGATTAATCGTTTATTCGGGAATTACTCGATCATCCCCCGTACTTTCTTGTCGGGAACGTCCATTAGTTCGTCTTACCATGACTTGAAGATGTTGTCGTTCCCACAGACGGCGCCAAACTGATGCGGATCAATTATGCTTCTGGATCCGACTGAGCCTCCTCTCGTATCCGGGACGATGAGTCCTGCAAGAAAGGTTAGATGCGGGCCGGCTTGTGTGCCGGGCAGCCGCCTCCGATGGCAAAGTTAGATGATGAACCGAATGAGGTCTCGTGCAAAAGCTACACAAGATTATGCTCAAAGTGTATTGGTCGCTTACCGGAGGGGCAGATCTGTGCATTTATAGTGGGGGTGTTACCTTTTATGTATTTGGTAAGTTAGCCAAACGAGGGCGGGTGTTTCTCCTCGGATCATGCTCCCTTGTCGTTAGTCCCATTCAATCAGCTGTCGAGTTGACCTTCTATAACAAGGATGATTGCTATATCTGTGGCGTACGTTACGCTTTCGGTTATAGAAGATCGGCATCCATCCCGACTAACCGTAATGTGGAGCCCCATTCAGCCAGGACCCGATCACGTTTCAAACTGGTAGGATCGGGCTCAACCCGATTAATATGACGATGCGCATTATTCGGGTTATACCCGATTTATGCCTATCTTTCCGTATCACCCAGTTCTTCTTGATTCTCCGCCTTGTCTCCAGCATCTTCCCGGAAATTCTGACCAACATTATAGCCTTCTAGAAGCCTTCTTTCCCTTCGTGGGGAACACCCTCGTGGAAGTGAGGTAAATACTTCCTCCCCTTCTTTTACAAGCCTTCTTGCTTCGCGCTAATCAGGAGCCTGTGGCGCCACTACTTGCCTGACCAACGTACGAAGCGTCTAATTCATCTCCAGAAATTGGAGCTGCAGTTGATCCAACTGCTGCTGGAGTGGATTAGGAGGATGCAACTGATCATTGCCCCCTTGTCCACCATCTTCTTGTACTTCACGAGCTCGACTTCCTTTAGGGATATCATCTGGATTGTTCCCTCCAGGAAGTTGAACGTCAGCGTCTCGCTGAGCCGCCGCAGCCGCTGCTGCTGATCTGGTAACCATGACTTTCTGAAGCGTTTCCCACAAACGGCGCCAAATGATGCATCCAAAATCTGCTCAACCCTTAGATCACTGACGAATGACCTGCAAAACAATCGTCAGATGTGGCCCGACCGTAGGGGTCAGGAGTCCACTTCCGAAGGCTAAGTCAGTTGATGAACTTATCACAAAAGCTCTGCTTGAGTACAGAGCCGTAGTATGAATACAAATATTGGGAGTACGATTCAAATACCTTTCTTGTACGTAGGTCATGTCTTATATATTGTTTACCTTCTAATCTCCTTCGTTGGATTTATTCACGCCTTCTTCGAGTGACCGTACAATCTTAACGATTAGATCCGTTAGTGATAGATCCGTTCATTGGTGGGATAATAGATAACTTCCTTTGCTAGCATGATCATAGCGAGGCAGTTATCCGAGTTAGCATGATCGTTTGCTCCCGTAAGTGCCGTTAACCGTCTCCTTGACGATTCGTCCACTCCAAAAATTACGGATTCGGGCGTGCTTGTTGACTGAGTCAAGTTTCTTCCTCAGCAAGCTATCTTAAACCCGGCCCGCTCAGATGCGAGTCGGTTTATTTCTTCCCGACCGGGGTCGAGGGTCGAACCAAAGGCGGACCCGGTTCGACAATGGTTTTTCTCATATCATTTAGGATACAAGGTTGACCCATAAACCAAGATTAACTATTCAATCAAATTGACGAGATGGGTAGTGGATGATAATAAATAAAAGAAATGGGGATTCATGGATTCAAAACACTTATTTTATTATAGGAGAGGGAAATCTCAGCCGCCAACGCATGGCGGCCATCCAGACTGGCCGCTGAGATTTTGGCTGCTGAGGATTTAAATCTTGGAAAAGGTGGATGGGCTACTAAGGGGTGCAATATTTTCAAATGGTGTGTTCCGTCCGTGGCAGGAGGGTATGTTGGTTGCAAGGAAGGATACTTGTTTTGGTGGAGTTCTTGAGGGGTCCTATGTTTCCAAAAGGTGTGAGTTGCATTGTAGGAGGGTATGTCCCTTTGGAAGAAGGGGATTTTGGGCCAACGAAAGATCGTCCATAACTTATTTGAGTTCTACTTTTATATAGTAGTATATTAATAATAATAATAATAATAATAATAATAATAATAATAATAATAATAATAATAATAATAATAATAATAATAATAATAATAATAATAATAATAATAATAATAATAATAATAATAATAATAATTGGGTTTTGTGTCAATTCAAGGGGTAGTTTGGTCAACCAAAATACATACCACGACTATTTCAAGTGTTCCTTTTATATAGTAGTATGTCAATAATGATAATAATAATTGGGTTTTGTGAACAGGTACATGTCAATTCAGAGGATTGTTTGGTCAACCAAAATGCATACCACAACTATTTCAAGTTTTCTTTTTATATAGTAGTATGTAAATAATAATAATAATAATAATAATTGGGTTTTGTGAATAGGTACATTTCAATTCAAGGGGTAGTTTGATCAACCAAAATGCATAACAGGACTATTTCAAGTTTTCCTTTTATATAATAGTACATAATAGTATGATATGATATAGTAATATGATGATATGATAATCAATTTTTTTAATTGTCTATATCAAATACCTAATGGTAATATAACGATTTAAATAGTACTTAATGTAAAACTATAAAATGAATTGCAGTTCAGTTTCGCACTATGTCCCGAGCTTATTAAAGTTCGATTCAGACCAGTTCAAGTCATAACGAGATGGTACAATTCAGTTTTAATGGCTGGGACTGCAAATGGACACCCATGATAGGGAAGTAAACTGTAAATACGAAATGTCCTCTTTTTTGGCTTAGAAGTCACTTAGTCAAACAGGAAGTCACTTTTACTTTTCTTTTCTTTTCTTTTCTTCCAAAAAAAAGACAGTGGTTTAAACTTTAAAGAATCGTTCTTTGTATTCATCAACTCGGTTGAATCAGCAGATCCGATACCATTGCAAATCGACATGTAATGTAATATGGTCGTTTACTCGTGTTGACCTTCTGTCCGACCCGAAACGGTTCTGACCAATCCCGAGAAGAATGGGTTGCTGGTGATGTGATTCCAACAGCACCATTCGCCCTACCGCCCCGGCTTTCCCCGGGGTTGAATCTTTATAACGAGGGCAGGCGAGACAGAGAGAGAGAGAAAACTAAAATCGAAGGCTCGCTGATCTTCTTCGAGAGATCACGAATTGACGGGAGACGCGCACTAAAGAGGCAGCGATGGCGTCTGCGATACTCAGGCGATCGAACTGCAGTTCGATGCAGTGGGTAGCGACTGGTGTTCGAGCCGTTGTTTCGAGGGCATTCGCTTCGGTCTCAGTTGGAGCAGACGTAGTCGATACAGCTCCTGGTGTCACTCTTCAGAAGGCTCGGACCTGGGACGAAGGGGTCTCATCTAATTTCTCCACCACGCCTCTCAAAGACATCTTCAAGGTTCTCTCTCTTCCCCCCAACCCCCTTCCCCAAAAAAAATTCCCTGTTCTTGTTTATTGATTCAGTTTTGGCCCCAATCTAATCGACCATAAATTTGTGTTCCAGGGCAAGAAAGTGGTTATATTTGGGCTCCCTGTAAGTTCATTTGCTTCGCTCTTTTTGTTCTGTATGCTTGTTTTTGCTCGTCTTATTTATTTAATCTTTTTTTCGTGGTAGAATTTGCTCGTATTTATTTGCCCGCAACTTTGAATTGGTTTTTTTTTTTTTTTTTTTTTTTTTCCTGTTTTTTTTCTTCCTGCTTTCTGTTTCATTCGTCTTATTTATTTAATCCTTTTCGTGGTAGAACTTGCTCGTATTTATTTGCCGGCAACTTAAGAATTGGTTTTTCTTTTTCTTTTCCTTCCTGCTTTCTGTTTCATTTGCCTAGTGTTCACGTTGATGGGTAGATACGTTCAGGTTAGGGTTAAGCACAAGGTTACTTAAAGCATTACACTCTGAGTATTTAGATTCTGAGTATTTAGATTGAAATATTCAGACTGTTGCTTCCCGCTAGTATTTATAGAATGTAATTGGACTTTCCCAGAACTCAAATACCTCAACAATCTCCTCATTTGTTCTACATATGGCTCTAGCATTAGTTTCAAAAATGTAATGTTCAAACTCAATACAGAACCATTCATAACTTTCCAAAAAAAAATTCCAATTAAATTCAAATGAATATTTTAAACCAGAATCACGAGTTTTAGAATAAATCTAAAAAAAATAAAACCAAATTAAAGCTTCTACATAAGTTAGTTAATTTGTATGTACAATTAATAGGTCCTTGTAGCCTTGAACGATTTTACTCATCAAGTAAATCATCCTCATTGAGCTCCATATATATAACATCATTGAAACATAGTAACAATTTCCATATTCTTTGTTTTGAATAATGACGTAATCAAGCTTCATATAAAGGTTGCGACATCATCAATGCGGAATGATTTCACAAAGGTCTATATTCCACAATCTTACCAAATTATCTGAAATATGTAAATTCTTATGAATGCTAACAACGGCTAGATCATATTCGAAAAAATTCAAAATAATATAAAAATTTGGATTAAGACCTACTTATATGGTCTTTCTCCCCATTTCCCCCACAGTTTTGAATGGTCGATCTTTATCTAATCCCCTTGTAAGGGCATCTGTCATGTTCTTCTTTGATCTCACATCAATCAAAGAGATCACTCATTGTTCAATAAGATAATTCAGCACGGCCTGTCTTAGCCTAATTTGTCTCCTTTTACTATTATAGAGTGAGTTATTAGCTATCACTGTCGTTGCTTGATTATCACAGAACAAACTCAAAGAGGTTATCTTCAAGTTAACCAATGGTCAAATCTCTTACCTTCAACTCATCCCCTGTTGAGGTTAGAGCATATAATTCTGATTCAATAGAGCTCAGAGCAATGCAAGTCTATCTCTTAGATTTCCACACAACAGCTGTTCCACCTAGTATAAAAATATATCCGCTAGTGTTTGTTATTCCCTATATTTGAGCACCATGATGCATCATTATATCTTTCCAAAATTGGAGGATGTCCAGTATAGCAAAGCGTATATTTTGTAATACCCTTAAGATATCTCATTAACCTTTTGAGGGTAGTTCAGTGCTCTGTACTAAGATTACATGTGAAGCAACTCAGCATGCCTACTGTATAGGTTATGTCTGGCTTAGTGCAATGGCATACATGAGACTACCAATGAGTTTAGAATATGCTGACTGATTAATAGCTTTACCATCATTCGGTACAAGCTTTTTGTTATAATCATATGGTGTCTCTACCGGTTTGCATCTACTGTATCCCCATCTAGAAATTAGTTTTTTCAATATAATTAGATTGGCTAAGGGTAATTCATTGCCCAGAAAAACTTACTTTCATGCCAAGAATGGTGTCTACAACACCAAGATTCGTCATGTCAAATTCTTTAGCTAAGGTTCTTTTATGTCACTCACTACAGAATGATCAGAACCAAGAATCAGCATGTCGTTTACATACAAACAAATAATTACAACCTTATTCGACACAGACTTATAATAAAGGCATTTATTAAAGTTAATAGTTTGAAACCCAAAGCTCTTTACTGTTTTGTCAATTTTTTTATGCCATAATATAGGTGACTGTTTAAGACCATATAAAGGTTTGTGTAGTTTACAAACTCTATGTTCAAGACCTTTCATGATATACCCTTCAGGCTGGTTCATGTAAATTTCTTTAGTTAGGTCTCCATTGAGAAAGGTTTTCTTTTTACATCCATTTGATACAAAGTTTTTTTTTTTTTTTTACATCCATTTGATGCACGACATATGCTCAATAGATGCCAAAGCAAGAAGAATTATAATCGTGGCTAGATAGCAGACCGGTGAGTAGATATCAAAGTAATCCACCCCAATGACTTGAGTATAGCCCTTAGCTACTAAACATGCTTTATACTGAGCTATAAATCCATCAGGATTTAGTTTCTTCTTCAAGACCCATTTACAACCCACACACTTGGCACCTTTAGGTAAATCAACTAAAGTCCATATGTTATTTTGTAGTAGAGAGTGCATCTGATCATCAGTTGCCTCTATCCAGTTGCCTCTATCCATAACAAAGAATCCTTAGATCTCATTGCTTCATTATAAGTAGATGGATCATTCTCTAAATGGTAGGTTACATGATCCTCACCAAAATCTGTGCGTACTCTATCTCTTTCGGAAGTACGCCGAGGTTTTGATTCAATGATCAAACTGGGATTAGTGTTAAAAGTAATTGGCTTAGATTCCATAATCGATTCTACAACCATTCATGTTAGACCTGGTAAGGTCATGCCTTGATTTCGAAGAAACTTGTCTTCAAAGAATATTGCATCCTTAGATTCAATCACCACATTGGTTAATAGATTCAAGAACCGGTCAACTGCACTATCTTCTACATATCCTAGGTATACACATATGTTTGTTCTAGGTCCCACCTTTGGTCTTTTTGGGTCTTGTATCCTTACATAAGCAGTACAACCCCAGGTTTTTAAGAGGTCAATACCACAAGGATATTTATGCCATAGTTCATATGGAGTCTCAGTCAATTTCGAGTGTGGTAACCTATTTAGAATGTGATTCGCAGTTAATGCTCCTTCACCCCAATAACAGCCGGCATGCCAAGCAGTCAACAACATGGAGTTCAACATTTTGGTTAACGTCCTGTTTTTACGTTCAGCTATGCCATTTGATTGGGGTGAGTAAGGTGCAATAATTTAAAAAATTATATCCTCAAAAGGCACAAAAAGTTTTGAACTCTATTAAAGAATATTTACCTCCTCTATCACTTATAAATCGTTTAATTTTAAAATTTAACTGATTTTCAACTCTACTCTTAAAAATTTTGAATTTTTCAAATGCTTCATCTTTTGATTTTAACAGATAAATATGACAATATCTACAAAAATCGTCTATAAAAGTAATTAAATACTTCTCTCCTCCTCGAGTTGTGAAATTCTTAAAATCACAAAGATTAGAATGTATTAATTCTAAAAGTTGTGTGCTTCTAGAAACCTCACGAAAAGTTTTTCTAATAATTTTTGTTTGGGCACACACTTCACATCTGTTAAAGCCATTAGATGTATCTAATGGTATGTTATAAATTTTGAAAAATTGGATCATCTTCCTATAGTTCCATGTCCCAATCTACAATGCAATGAATGAGGATCAGTTAAGCTTGAACTAGTATGGTTTATGTTCTCATTTCCTAAACTTGGTCTATGCATACCATTAGTTAGATAAGCACGACCAAAGTAGTGAGAGTTAACAAATAAAGTTACACTACCACTACGAAAGGAAATACACATGCCAGTATTGTATAAAAGGCTAAGTGAAATTAAATTCTTTTCTAAATTATGAACTATTTTAACATCTTTTAAAGTTAGTCTCTTACCTGAAGATAGGGTTAGATTTGCAGTTCCTCTTGGGGTTACCATGACTGATGCTCCATTTGCAACTGTTACAACCTCTGAAACCTCAATGTTGTCGACCAACAAGTTCTTGTTGTGGCAAACATAACATGTAGCTCCTGAGTTCAACCACCGACCTGAAGAAGTACTGGGCTTGACCTCTTTTGCGTCCACCATGGCTACAAAGTGTCTAGGCTCAATGTTATCAATTATCATGTTGACTTCTTTCTTTTTAGTGTGTCCATCACTCCTTTTTGATAGTCTACAGTCAACCGCATAGCGTCCCCATTTTTCACAGTTGTGACATTTGCCCTTCTTTTTGTTTAAAATAGTCTTTTTAGCCTCCAACTTATTGGGTTCACTTTTCTGTGGCTTGGTTTTCTTAGAATTATACTTGGGATGAGTGACCATATTTGTTGCAGATTTTTGTCTATTCACCATCTTCATGTTGTTTTTAAGTCTATTCTCATCTTCGATTCGTATGAACCGTTTGAGATCATCCAGGCCCACCTGTACATTTTTCTTATACATCTCAGTCTTAAATGAATGTCATGTTGATGGTAATTTATAATTAATTGCCCTAACAAGAAATTGATCACAAACATTTATTTTTTCTATGACTAGTTTGGATCTTAGGATTTCTAGATCTGTAACTTGAGGGAGTATTTCTTTGTCTTCAACAAATTTGAAGTCCATGAATTTGTCCACTAGATGAGTTTTAGACAATTCTTCCTCCTTATATTGAGCATCTAGGTTGTACCATATTTCCTTGGCATTTTTATATTTGCTATAGGTTTCTGCAAATTTATCTGACAGGACATTCAACAAATAGTCTGTCCAGAAATCCTCATCTCTTGTCCATTGTATTTCATCAATATTCTCAACAGTATCTTCAAAAGAGGTTTGTACCATATAAAACACATTCAAAAACCTTAATCCAAATTGTGTCTTTCTTTTCTAGGCACTAAATTCAGATATAGTAAAGGTCTGCAGTTTGACCATATCAATTGGAACAACATCAATTTTAATCCTAGATAGAATAAATACAGATAATCAAAGAAGATAATTAATTTAATTGCACACTCAAAACGGGTTGAGGAATAACAAAAAACTGTTGATATGACCATCATTGAGGGTTTCTTAGTAGCTAGTAGCAACGGTTGTCAAGTTCGGTTCCACCCGAAGGACTGTAGTAACTGTTTTATTAAACCGAATAAAATAAAATAGATGGAATGGATAGTAACTTTTTTTATTAGAAAACGAATAAAATAACCATAGATTGCACTTTTTCTAAAGTAATCATGTAACAGAAAAATAATCACATTAATAAATTCTCGAAAAAGTGAATCTAATGAATACTTTTTTTTCAAATTTAATGTCAACGTCACTTTCTTTTCTCGAATCATGAAATAAAAAATAAAAATAAAAATAAAAATAAAAATAAAAAGAAACGGTAATCGATTCACTGTTTTAAAAAATTAATGTTTTGAAACAAAATACCAACTATCACTGTTATCACGGTAATTGATTCACTGTTTCTTTTTTTATTTATTTCATGATCTGACATAGCTTTTCATGATTCGAGAAAAGAAAGTGACGTTGGCATTAAATTTGAAAAAAGAGGTTTCATTAGATTCACGTTTTTCTAGAATTTATTGTTTTAAGTTATCATGATTAAATTTGAAAAAGGAGCTTCACGTTGGCTTTCCCACTTGACTCATTTTACGAGAATTTATTGTTTCAAATTATCATGATTAAATTTTAAAAGGGGTTTCAAATAGATTCACGTTGGCTTTCCCACTTGACTCGTTTTACGAGAATTTATTCACGAGGTTATTTTTCTGCTACATGATTACTTTAGAAAAAGTGGAATCTATGGTTATTTTATTTGTTTTCTAATAAAATAATTACTATTCATTCCATCTATGAGTTATCATGATTCCATCATTGGTTATTTTTTATACAATTTAATAAAACGGTTACTACAGCCCTTCGGCTGGAACTGAACCTAACAACCATTGGTACTGGCTTACGAAGAAACCCCCAATGATGGTCATATCAATAGTTTTTTTGTTATTCCTCAAACCCAATTTGAGTGTGCAATTGAATTAATTATCTTCTTTGATTAACTATATTTATTCTATCCATGATTAAAATGGATGTTTTTCCAATTGATATGATCAAACTTCAAACCTCTACTGGATCTGAGTTTAATGCCTGGAAAAGAAAGACACAATTTTGATTAAGATCTACCTATATGATCTTTATCTCCATTTCCTCTACAGTTTTGAATGTTTGATGTTTGTCTAATCCCTTTGTAAGGGGATCTGCATTTTAAAGTATTACACCATGAGTATCTAGATTGGAATGCTCAGACCGTTGCTTCCAGCTAGTATTTATAGAACCACACGGGTTCTATTGGTAATTGGACTCTCCCACAAAGGCTCATTACACCGTTAGATCGTAACTAATCTGATGGCCTATAGTAGAACATAAGTTGGGTATAACTTGAGTACCTCAACATAAGTTGGGTATGACTCAAATACCTCAACAAGATATGTTTTTCAAAGAAATTTGGCTGAGGAAGCAGTTCCCATTGTTGCTTGCTCTGCCAAATGAGTTGTGTAATGTTAATTTGATTTCGTGTCTAAGGTTTTTGTTTACCTGGCATTCCTTTATGCATGTGTGAGGTCCTATGTTATTTTGACGTCGTTTTGTACACTCCTTTTTGCTAGAATTCTGTATCTTTTTACCTTGTCAGATTATTGTCTGCTTTGCATGCTTTATTCATCTCACTATTTCCCTCTTTTTATTTTTTGGGTGCGGGTTGTGGGGGGCTGTCGTTTTCCAGGGAGCATTTACTGGAGTTTGTACCAAGTCTCATGTGCCTAGTTACAAAAACAACATTGATAAGTTCAAGGCCAAAGGGATTGATTCTGTAATCTGTGTTTCCGTCAATGACCCATATGTTATGAAGGGATGGGCAGAAAAGCTTGAAGCAAATGATGTAAGTTATCTCTTTCTCACAGACGCACCCCTGAATAAATGAGTTCAAATTTCTCTTTCCTTTAATTTTTAACTGGCTATGATCATGTTTTGAACTCAGTATAATCTTCATCTCTGTCAGGGTGTACATCTTGTGAATTGCACATAGTTGCTTGAGTTGTGGAAAGATTGTTATTTTTAGTATAATTTGCATTGTTGTTACATTCATTGCTCTTGAATGGCATATAAATGTTCCTATTCTGGAAACATTGCCTTTTTCTTTTCTTTTCTGCTATGATTTGAGCTGCAGTTGCCTTTTCTTTCAGATTTGATTACAAGTTCAACTATTTTCTTTTCTTTTCAACTCTGGAGTTGGCATGCAGTCGTGTAACTAGTGACATATGAATCATTTGCAAGAAGGTCCATGCTGTCACTTGTCATACTTATAACCTCTTACTTGTCTCAACAATTCATCCTAATTCTCTTGTCATAGATGTTCCCAACGCTCTATGCTGTCACAGTATCATTCTCTGTGTTTGCCATGAATGGGGAACATTTTGGGGACGGTACACTTGTTGGTTCTCCCAATTCTTGTGTTTTAAACTTGAAAAGAAAACCCACTTCATCTCACCTACTTATTCAGTTGCATGAATCGTTTTACCAATCAGCTCCGTTTTATATCCATACTTATACTATTAGTTATTAGTAGAGAGTCTATTATTAATTGTGCATTCTCTTCTGCTTTCCCCTTTTTCTTCTTATTCTTCTTCTGTTACAACCCACCATAACAGCCTGTTGCTCAGATTCAAATGACTCATTTTTAGTCCGTCCCTAGCTTCTAGTTTCTTCAATTTTAAGTGAAAGCACTTCTTCATACCATAGCATTTAAAGGCCTTCTGTTGAATATGATTGTGCCGCCTCAAATGACTTTTTTGTAGTTTACACGTATTAGAGCTCCTACTCCAAAAATTTAATATAACCATTCCTTACATTGGACTTCATAGTTTTACCCCTAATCCATCTCAATGTTCTCATCTTCGCTGCATTGAGATTATGTATATGGTACATCTTAACTGCCCAATTTTCTACAGCTTCCATCATAGCTTGTCATATGTTTTTCCTATAAAATTTTCCTTTAGAGTTCCAAATCAATATATTGATCGAATTAATATATTGATCACAAAACTTTCCAGACAAACCTCTCCGCCTCATCCATCTTATTTTAATTTTTTCTGAGATTACCATTCTCTATGTCACCTTTTTTTTATTTGTCATGGAGCCTTGATACCTAAATGATCGCTTTGTAGAATCTCCATCTCGTGAGTTCTCACCTCATTACTTGTCATGGTGTAATAGTAAGTTACACACCATACTTTCAGTCTGCATTATATTTATCTTGGTACCTTCTTAATTCAAAGGTTGATCTCCATTACTCTAGCTTGGAGTTATTCATTGATTTTGTTTCATCCACCAAAACAATATTGTCAACAGAAAACGTACACTAAGGTTACCTAATCTGGGATGTCTTTGATTGAATCATCCATGATAAACAAACAAATAAGGGCTTAAAGCTGATCCATCGTGGAACCCAATTTTAATTGGGAATTCAGTACCTTGCCCCTTCCTCTCCCATTTCGCACACATTTAGCGCTGCATCGTGGTATATTGCTATAATATGTCCATGTATTTACTTTATATACTTCTCCCTCCAGTACATACTAGCTTATCTCTATAGGGTTGTCATAAGCTTTTTCTATGTCAGTAAGGACCGTATCGTTTTGCAATATATAAATCCTTTGAGTCTTCCAAGTAAATAGCATTTGTTGTGAACCTTCTTGGCATAGAATCAAGTTGGTTCCTCTATAATAATAGTTTTTTCTTATATATGTTTCATCAACAGTGTCCCATAACTTTATAAAATGATATTAGTTTTTTGCTTCTATAGTTGTTGCACCTTTGGTATTATCTTTATTTTTGTCAATTGATACTACAACACTTTTCTTCCATTCACTGGGCATTTCCTTGTACTTGTCATCTTAGACAGTGTGATTAGCCAAGATAAACCTCAGATTTCCAAGTTCTTCAACACTTCTACATGAATCTCATCTAAGCCATGTGGCTTTGTGCCTTTCCTACTTTCATTTCTTCAAAAGCTCCTTTTACTCCAAGGTTATGTTTTTATATGTATTCATGACATGTGGTGTCTCGTGTGATGTAGCCCTGGATTAAGTGTCCAAGTATGGCTACAATACACTAGGATACTCTTAAAATAGAACCAAATTCAATTATTCTTGAACAGCATTTTAGGAATTATTTGTAGTGGTTGGTGGGTCTTTTTGAGGAGTTAACTGGTATGGAGACTGATTTGAATGTCAGCCTCAATGCAAGACTCCTAGAAATTAGAGGTTAGTTGAAGGAATTTAGGAGTCTTAAGGTCAGTAAGCTTGTAGGTTCGGATGAGGATTAAATTTTAAGTGAATGGGGGGGGGGGGTGATAGAGATTGTGTTCCCCTAAAGGACGTCCTAGACGGATGGAGGTCAAGAAATCAGCAGTTGCAGGTTAAAATGGAGGTTTATCCTAAATCTGAAACCAAAAGTTAGAGGAGAGGTAAAAGAAAGATCTAAGACCTTGGTAGAATGGAAGATTTAGATTCATTACCTAAGTCCTTGACCTGCTTGGTGAACCTATAGAAGTGCCCAAGTCCGAGCCTAGCTTGGCTGTCAATGGAGATGCCGTCCTGCAACCCATTGAGGAGTAAGAGGTCCCTAACTAGGTTCTAACACAACGCAAATCCCATTATTTGCTCCAAATCAGAATTTTTTTAATTAACTTCTGTCCCTCTATTTTCCCTTTGATTTACTTTCCTCTATCTCCTTTCTTCTTCCCTCGAGGATGTATCTACATCTGTAAGATAGATCCTTTTCTGGACTGATAGGATATACATAGTTAGGCCTTGCTATCTGATATAGCATGAAATAGTTGAGACAAGCTTCTTGATGTATTTGAAGCACCGAGAATAAAATTTGAATAATAGTTGCGAAGGCGACCCACGGCTTTAGAAAATGGAATAGAACTGGGCCATATGAGAATGTTTTTTTATGTTGTTTCATTAATTTCTATCACTTGTTAACCTGAAGCAATAACAATTACTAAATATTCTAAGTGAATGAAATGTTTGCTTGTTTGTTCCACCCAGATTGAATTTTATGGAGACTTCGATGGGAGCTTCCACAAGAGCCTGGAGTTGGAGAAAGATCTTTCTGCTGGTTTGCTCGGACCTCGATCTCAGAGGTAAGCCTTCTCTTTTGATTTCTTCTGGATCACTTCTATGACAGTGTCGTAGTTATTCAGTTCCCTTGGTGACTGGACATATGATGCTAATGCTGGAGAAGTCAAATAATTATGGCTATAATTAATGAGGAGCTCTCTGTTGATTCTGTTGCATGTCTTTTGTTGTTGTTCAGATGGTCGGCCTACTTGGAAGATGGGAAGGTTAAGGTTCTCAACGTAGAGACGGTCCCATCTGAGTTCAAGGTTTCTGGCGGAGATGTGATTTTGGGCCAGATCTGATCCGTTTTTCCCTTCAGGATCCTTGCATTGGTGGCTTGTTTCTCAGGTCAGGGGTATAGAATTCTCATTAATAAGAGAAAGAACTTGATGTCTCTGAATTCTTTCTTGTTTTAAGAGACAAATACAATGAGAGTACCATGTCAGCTTGAGAACCGCGTGTATTATCTGTTTTTGACATATTCTGTGTGCCTAGCTCTTTTTCAAATTTGCCTTTACTTTTTGGTGGGTTACAGAATGGTATCATTCCACCATTGTTGTTGTTTGTAGAAATACTTCAACCAGGAACTGATGTTTATATGCAAACACACACATGTTAGAAGAAAAACATTTACTGAATATATACAGACCAAACACAGAAAACCATCACCTGCACGCACTTATTGAATATATACAGACCCAACACAAAAGAAAACCATACACAGATGCAGGTACGAGGATTGATCCATTCTCATGCAGTAGTTTCTTTTCTCATTCTTCTTCTATTCCCAAGTTGAAATGATTAAGAGAGACCCATCTCTATATGTGTCTAACCGTTCACAATTGCTCCTCCATTAACGTGAATCACCTGACCGGTTATGTAAGAGGAATCCGCCGGACTTGCAAGGAAGACATAAGCAGGCGCCACCTCATGAGGCTGCCCTGGCCTCCCCATCGGCACATCCGACCCAAAATTCTTGCACTCTTCCTCGCTGAACGAGGCTGGAATCAAAGGCGTCCATATGGGACCTGGTGCCACTCCATTGACGCGGATTCCCTTGTTGGCCAGATGCAAAGCCAAGCTCCTCACATACGCCACTATAGCACCTTTTGTTGCTGCATAATCGATGAGCGAAGGATGACCCTTGTACGCAACCACCGAGGTGGTGCAGATGATACTGCTCTGTTCTTTCATATGCTTCAAAGCGTGCCTGACTAAGAAGAAATCAGGGAAGATGTTTGTTCTGAACACCCTTTCTACCCTCTGTTCGTCTAACTCTTCTACGCTGTTCGCTTTGTACTGCTCAGCCGCGTTGCTGACAAGAATGTCGATTCTTCCGTAAGTACTCGCCACCTCGTCGATCACTCTCTTGCAGTTTTCGTCGTAGCCCAGATCCACAGGGATGGCCAAGGGGGCTCCAGCGTCTGCCACCTTGGCTTGTTCGATGAGCTGAACGGTGTCCATGGCGTCTTTGTCTTCTTGACCCTTGACATACGTGAAGCACACCGTCGCCCCTTCCTTTGCATAGCAGTAGCACACAGCCCTTCCAATCCCTGAGTCTCCTCCAGTCACCAATGCCACCTTCCCCTGCGGAGAATAGATATTAATTCATGACGATGAGTTAGCTATGATCATTGCATATGAAACTATACAAAATCAAGCAAGGGAAGGAACAATATTGAATGGGTTAGAAGAAAGAAATTAAATTAATCACTTGGAGTTTATTAGCAGCTTTGTAGTCGTGGTGGATGGCTTGAGGTGGTGGGTTCATCACATGCTCTTTGCCTGGCTGCATCTCTTGTTTCTGTGGTGGGAACTGCTTGCCACTGCTCGCCATTGATTCAACTTCGCAGAGAATAAACTAACTCTTTGATTTCCGGTGGATCGAAGGTGTTTTTTTTTTTTTGAGTTCGATGTGTTAATCAATTTGATCTCTAGCTAGGATCACTTGATTTATAGAAGGTGGTGGTTATGACATGTCATTCCACATGTCCCTTTAATGCATCTACGTGTCTGCTGTATCTCATGCAGCCGACTCGGCATTCTATCCAGATCAACATCATTCAGAGAAGCTTCTGGTCCAGCTAGACCAGGGCTATACAAAATCCGGATTGGACCGGCAAATTGAGTCCCTTCGGTCTTCACCGAAAAAGGTGCCTGAACCAGACCAAAGAATTATATTCCAAGAGTGGGATTCTACACCAACGAGGGAGAATGATTGGGCTTCCGTCACACCTCTCCATCACATAGTTAAGAATGAGGTTCACTCATAATTTATCTTGTCAATGTTTAGAGATGGATTTTCCTACTAAATATGTAGTGTAATGATGTAAAAAAAGCATAATCCTCCATCCCCTATAGGTAGAAGGACCTTATCATCCACTAAGGTGTTCTTTTGTCTTGACTGCCCTCTCCAGGATCTATGATTCAAATTGTCCCACTCCATATCGTTTTATGAAATCTATCGATGGTCAAGAATCTATGAACCCTAATTACAAAGCTTGGGTTCGAACTAGTCATCTAGTTAAAGCATGGATAACCGAAACACTATCCGCTAGTGTTCTTGGACTAGCTGTTGGTGCCAAGACCGCGGCAGCATTATGGCGAACCCTCGTTGATGCCTTCTCTCAAGATTCGGAGGCGTGTGAGTTCTAGCTTTTGTCTCACCTTCATTTTCTCAAGAAGAAAGAAGGTGCTTCTCTACAAGAGTTCTTGATTTAGTTTAAGTCTATTTGTGATTAGTTGGCCTCAATCAACAAGCCAGTTCCTGATTATATGAAGATTTTATTCTTCTCACAAATCTTGGGAGTATGAAAATTTCTCCACAGCAATGCCAAAACCACTTGTTCCCTCTTATTCTACGTTGATTCCACTTCTGCAAAGTCATGAGCTCCAGCATAAGCATAATGATTCTGCCCTTCCAGACCTGAATGTTGCATTCTATGCTAATAGGGGAGCCCGTGGGGGTTGTGGCTATGGTACTTGGGGTTCTAGTCAAGGAAGCCATTTTTCCTCCCAATGTCATGGATTCTTGCCTAACTTTAAATCTACAATTGGTGGAAAAGAAAATAACCCTAAGGGTTTGATGTTTTCAAAGAAGATTATTCATTGCGAGATATGTAGAAAATTGGTACATGAAGCTTTAAAATGTTGGGGTCGTTTTGATCACAATTACCAGAGTGATGATGTGCCCAAAGCTCTGGCTACAATTCAATCCGAGGCCTCTTCTTCGTCTTCTTGGTTTCCTGATAGTGGAGCTACTTCTCATGTGACTTATGAGTCAAGAAAGCTTATTGATATCAAGCATGTTCTTGATTCATCTACTTTGATGGTTGGTATTGGAGATTGGTTAGCTATTACTCATATATCTACTTGCAATCTGAAGACTAATTCTAGGTCCTCTATCTTGCCTCTTCAAAATGTGTTAGTCGTCCCTGATATTAATGCAATCTTCTCTCCATGTCTCAGGTGACTGATGATCTGAATTGCTCTTTTGAGTTTAATAAAAATGGTGTTATTGTTAAGGATACTCAATCTCAAAGGATGTTGGTCTCAAGGAGTAAGCGAAAGGGGCTCTATGTGATTGATATTGAACCTATCAACATGGCTTTGTTTTCTACTCATTGTGTTTCTACATCTGAAGATTTGTGGCATCAAAGATTAAGACACCCATATTCAAGGATTCCCCAATTCTTACAATATGCTGATTGTATTTATGTTTCTTGTAAGAGTAAGCATATATGTTCTAGTTGTCAATTGAGTAAGAGCAGCAGATTATCATTTGTTTCTATCTTTACTAAGTCTCTAGTGCCTCTTAAAAGAGTACACTGTGATCTTTGGAGAAAGGCTCTTGTAATCAGTGTTCAAAAATACAAGTACTATGCATTGTTTGTTGATGACTTTTCCTAGTTTTCTTGGTTTTTTCCTTGAGAAGGAAATCTGAATTTTTTTTGGTTGTTTTTTGCGTTTTCAATCTATGGTGGAAGGCCAATTTAGTAGGAAGATAAGAATTTTCAATCAGATGGTGGTGGTGAATTTTCTTTGATAGCTTTTAAGACTCATTTGTTGGATTGTGGTATTATACATCATATTTCATGTCCTAATACTCTTACTCAAAATGGTGTTGCTAACTGCAAGCACCGACATACAATTGAGCTTGGTTTAGCAATGTTGTTCCATGCTGGGGGGCCTTTGAAGTATTGGGTTGAGAGTTTTAATGTTGCAGTTATCTAAATCAATAGGCTGTCTTCTCGTGTACTACATATGGATAACCCTCTCCGAATGTTGTTTGGATAAACACATGAGTATTTTGTTTTGCATGTATTTGGATCCCTTTGTTTCCTATGTTTGCACAACAATTCAGTCCATAAGCTTCAACCTCAGTCATTGGCGTGTGTGTTGCTTATAAGGGATACAGATGTTTACATGTTGCTTCTGATCGGGTATACATTTCAAGAGACATGATTTTTGAAGAGTCAGTGTTTCCTTTTAAATCTAGTGTTTTTCCCAAGAATGATTATGTGGTTTCTGATGTGAGTAGTTTTAAAAGATGGGTTTCATATTACACTAAGGAGTTGTTGTCCAAAGGTGAATCAAAGTGTTCTACAATTTTTGAAACCCATAATTCTAGACTTCTTCCATGGTTTTTTGACCAACCAGACATTTTTGCTCAACAGGTAGAGGTTAGTAATGATGTGTTTCAACGCATTAGCGGTTAATAACAATTTAGTTGGGAATTCTTCTTCTGAACCAAGTTCTATTGTGGTTTGTACAAATAATGATGAAATGAGCCATGTTGATAATATAGTTGGTGAAGTCCCAAACTTACAAAATATGGATAATGCAACTGTTGGGTCTATAGATGTTTTAAATAGCCCATCTACTATTCCAAACTCACTTTATGGTCATATTGATGTTGATAATTTTATTTCAAATGATGGGCATTTCTGGTGGATCTGCTACTATGGGCTCAGTTCATCCTATGCTAACACGTACTGAGGTTAGTGTTCGAAGCCTAATCCTAAATATGCACTACTTGATGCCTATAATATCCCAGATGAACCCATACCCGTCAGGCAGTTCTACAACATCCTGGTTGGTATGCTACGATGAAGGATGAAATGAATGCCTTAGAAGCGAATAAGACTTGGACTTTGGTGCCTAAGATGTCAGATATGAATATTGTAACATGCAAATGGATTTCAAAGCCAAGCTTAAGGCGGATGGGGTCTTTAGAAAGATTGAAAGCATGACTTGTTGCTTCTGGTTTTACACAACATGAGAGAGTTGATTTTGTAGATACTTTTAGTCTAGTTGTAAAACCTGGTAAAATACACTTAGTGTTGAGCATTGCCATGGTCTTGGGTTGGCATATTCGACAACTTCTTGTTAAAAATGCATTCCTACATGAGTTCTTGAGTACACGGGTTTATATGTCACAACCACCAGGTTTTGTTGACCAATTTCATCCCAAATATGTGTGCAAGATGCAACGGTCACTTTATAGTATAAAGCAAGCCCCTTGGGCTTGGTATGATCATTTTAATACCTTTCTTCTTGAGTTTGGCTTCACATGTAGTTTGGTTGACACATTCTTATTTGTTTATCGGTTTAATGGGAAGATTCTTCTACTCCTTCTCTACGTTGATGGCATAGTTCTTACCGGCAATGACTACCTTTACGAAGACATTTATTTCTACTTTGAGAACTCCCTTTGCCATGAAGGATCTCAATGATCTACACTATTTCCTTGGCATTGAGGTTTTACATACCTTCATCCAGTTTGTTTCTTTCTCAATCAAAATATGCATCTAATTTACTACGGCGGACTCATATGGAGGATTGTAAGCCTATGTTGACACCAATGGTTTATCATCACTCTATTGCTTCTTCGGAGCATTTTCATGAGATTACTCTATATTAGAGTATTGTTGGAGGTCTCCAATATTTGACAATGACTAGATTGGACATTTCTTACGTCGTGCATCATGTTTGTCAATTTATGCATGCTCCGTCCATAGGAGAATTCTCCTTGGTGAAACGTATTTTGCTTTATGTTAAGGGTATTGTAGATCAAGGACTTTGTATTCATCGCCATAGTTCACTACAATTGTATGGCTTCTCAGATGTAGATTGGGGAGGTTGTCCTCTCACCCATCACTACACAATGGGTTATTGTATTTTTCTTGGTTCAAATCTTATTTCTTGCAGTGCCAAAAAACAACCAAGGCAGAATATTGAGCATTGGGGATACTACAACAGCTAAGTTGACATGGTTGGGATTTCTCCTTCGCGATATTGGTGTCCCTCAACATGCACCACCTACACTATTTTGTGACAATATTGGAGCCTTACACATGACTATCAATCCTATTTTTCATGCTAGGACGAAATATATCGAATTAGACTATCATTTCCTATGAGAGAAAGTGGCTTTGGGTCTTCTTATCACTCGATATGTTTCCTCTTCACATCAGCTAGCTGATTTGTTTACTAAGCCATTGTCCTAAAAGAAATTTCAAGGCTTGTGTTTCAAACTTGACCTCATGGGTCGGTCAACCTTGAGGGGGGATGTTAGATCATAAAGTGCCACGTGTATGGTGTATGTGCTATAAATAGATCTCATGTATTGAATCCAAATAATAAGAAAAACCATTCTCTCACAAGTAACTCAAAGGTGCCAGGCCTGGAAGAAGGGGGAATTGGTTTTTAAGAGGTAGATTAAAAGGGAGAAAAATCGTCTGCAAATCGTCAGGCGCAGCCACATACCGCACGGATAAGTCTGAGTTAAGGAGGTAAATGTATTCATTTAACCATCTAACTCCGGGGCGTTAATCCCGTCTCTTCCTCCTTCCCCCATTCTCCCCTGTTGGCGCTCGCGGGTGTCTGGTTTTCCGCCGGTCCTTCGGGTCCTCGGGTTCCTTTCTCGGGGGTTCTCTTCTCGGTTCTCGCTGGTTTGAGGTCCCGGGGGGGTAATCATCAACACCGTGATTCTGAAGTCAAGAAGAACCGTCAATGGAGGTCTTCGTTTGCCGGTCCTTTCGGGTTTGTTGGTTTTTTTGTTTTAGGCCTCCTTAGACTGATGAGAGAAGAGAGAGAATTGATTTCTTCATCTTGTTGTTCCCAATCCCACCTTCTTTTTTGTTCGTTATTCTACCCGTGTCTTCCACAATCATTGAGGATATCCACCATTCTTCTTTCTTTCATGTTCAGTACCCGACGGAAGTTATTTTGGTAGATGTTGACTGTCGATGAACATGGAAAAAAACATCTACTGTGCACATCTCCTCTTCTCCACTAAGCCTCTTGGGTCTACTTGCAATTGCTCTTGATTCAAAAAAGGGAGATGGAGTAAGAGAGACGAAGGGATTGAGAAGAACACGATGGGAGAAAAATCCTCTGTAACCATATTTAAAATCGGATCAAAAAACTGGGTTATTTTTTTCCTTAAAATGGGTCATAAGATGGGTCACATTCACTTAAAATTCAATATTTTAATCTGGCCGTTTATTAAGAATTGCCACTGTCTTTGTGGTGCTGTGCACGCGGGAGATGTGCCGCAGAGGATTTTTCCGATTAAAAGAGACTAGAGAGACGGAGGATTGGGGTTTAAAATATCTAATGCCTTTTCTCCTTTATTACATTCATTGTACAATCTTCCATTTCAATTGGGTGGTATGTGTTTTCCATCAAGGCAACCATAGGCCTATAATACCTGTCTCAGCATGACTACTTTGTGCCCCCATGAATACAATATTCCCTCACCTTGCATAGTGGCATGCATCCTCTATAACAAGACTTCCTCTCGTTTCCTCCAACGACTTCTTCCACATCGATTCCAGGTGGCACAGGGGTTTCAATAGTGTTGTCTTCGGACTTATATTGGTATAAATTCTCATTCTCATTTTTCTATAATTTTTTAATCATTTTGTTTTTGGTATCTGAATAGGAAAAACTCCATAATCCTTTATCATTTTGGATTATGGACCAAAGCCTCATTCTATTGAATTTTGATGACAACCTTTCGTTCTAAAACCCTATCTTTTCTTATAACTTGCTCTGCTCGTGGCTCCTCTTGCTTGTAACTTCTCAAAATCTGTTGCGATCTCTACAAGTTTCTTCAAGTAATCTTTCTCTCACTCACTCTCTCCACTTGACGAGTTCTTCTCAAGCAAAAAGAAGAATGCCAAACACTGCCGACCCCCTCCATGATCGTTATAGCAATTTCTTCTCTCGCCATTGTTGCGCTTCCTCTGTCTTCGTGTTGGTAGTTTTGTGTATTTTCGGTCCCCATATGTTGATATTGAAGAAGTTTCAGGGCTTACTATTTGGCCCTTCAACAGCAAAGGGTGCTATATCATTCATTAGTTACATGGAGGGGGAATGACCTTGTCCTCATGGTTGAAGTTGGGATACTGCTGTCTCAATGTCACGATGTCCGCCTAAGACAAATCCTTCAAGTCCTTCCAAGGGTGTATACTATATTGCCACCAACTCTGATCGGCACATAGGAGACGGCATTGCTGGCTATAATGGGAATGTATGCCGGCACCACCACCAATGTAATTGTAGGAGAAACACAAGGGTGGGTGGCAAACCAGGTGGAATTTGTGCCGAGGGAGATTTGAATCTCTAAAACGATAAGCTGCCTGAAAGGAAAAAGAAAAAGAAAACGTTCTTGTTGAAGTTTAACATAGACCTATTCCCCAACCTGGTATCTTATTCCTATCGGTGTTCCACTCTAACCTGCGTGAAAGAGAGGCTGTCTTTGATCGTGATCACTCAGAATCATTCGTGGTAGACCATATAGGCATATGAAATCCTGGGCGAACACCAGGGCGACACAAATGCTTATACATACATTAATGAAACTCGTGAAGGAACTTCTCCATCAATCCGCCAGGCTGTTGTAGACTACAATAGCACATCAGGGATTGAACCAACGTTGTCCACTGAAATAAGAACCTTCTGCACCGTATATGATCCTCTTTTCTAGCTAAAGATTTTTGTCACATTTAAACCACCCATTAATCTAAGCGAACAGCCATTGCAATTTGCTTGACTTACAATATATCACAAGAAAACTTCACACGATTCCCAAATCCAATACCATTAAAGGTTTCGGTAGAGAGAATACAATATTCCAAGTATGAGCAGAAGGTAAAGCAAGGCATTTTACCAGTACATTTAACCAGTTGAAAATCCAACAGCAGAAGCAAGGGGAGCAGTATTCCTCCTGGTGTATGTTCAAGAGGCATGTTGTATCTCCTCACATTGCTTAACGAAGACAACAGTAGATAGATGTAAAATCAGAAAATGATTGGACCACTATTACAACCATATATGCAGTGCGACTTTATCTTCTCTCTCCATGAGCAGATGTAAATCAACTCTACATATCCAGGACACTGGGTAATCAACTCTGGATATGGAGGGTTGATTTACTGGTTTTGTATGCCAATACAACAGGAAGCTCACACACCCTTCCAGACTCCACAAGCACATTCACAGGGTGCCCTGCAAAAGAGGATGGAGCATCAGTAACAATAATCAGAAGCAAATACCATCAGATGTCTAGATATTTGAATATCCAAGTTCCATGTCTCTAGGGGTAAATGGCATTTAATTTCTTGTCACAGGTAGAACATTTTTACTACAGCTGAGACCATACAACACTAATGAGCTACATACAAATACTACTTTGTAAAAAATATAATAAAATAAGTCGATGCAGATTTCCATTTCCGCAAGGACAACCAAAATGCAATTGGCATTGCCTATTTCAAGATGAGTTGGTGTGCCTTTTCGTATGCACACTCAGTTGTGATTCATGTTAAATAAGACTCAGAACTTTAATCAGAAATAATGTGTTTTATTACACCAAGGGGTTGGCTCAGCTGACAAAAACCACCACCTCTCCTGGTAAAACGCTCAAGGCTTCGACTCTACTTGCGGTATATAGTTCACCCCATTATATATAAAAGCACCCTTTACCCCCAAAAAAAATTGTGTTTTATTTATTGGTTCCTCTTGTTGTCCACCAAAGGTGGTGAAGTTCAAAATTGTTTTCACCCAATAGAAGTTGGAAATAGTATCCTTCTTCTGTGTCCCGCTTTTTGGTTCCAACATTTGTTTAATTTGAGTTTAAAAACAAAAAACAACATTGTCATTTGCAAGTACAAATTGTCCATGTGAAATGACAGAGTTACCTCATGGAGAAAACAGTGAGCATACTAATAAGTTTCAAGGCAAGCAAAGTGAAGTTACTATCTTGTAACCAACCTTGGTAGTAGTGTGGTCTGCAGTCTTAAGGTAAGAGCAATAATATACCAAGAAAGCACTCCACAATGCTTAACAATTTTCACAAACTGCTCACTCTGCCTTTATTCAATTTGTCAGAATAACAGCAACATTTTTTCAACCCCAGAAATTCAATTTTATTTTCTTCTAAAATAAAATTAAAATTTTTTAAAAATAATAATAAATAAATAAATAACCCCAAAGGAAGGAAGGAGAAAAGGAAGAAAGAAAGAAAGAAAAGGCCTACACCAATTGTATTTGTCTTGAGGTTGAAGTGTTCAATGAATCTAATCATAACATAATTACTCAAAGGAAGCTATGGGGCCTTTGTTGGCTCCTTACAGTATGATCACCCCCCACCCACCTAGGGTGCAAGTTTGGCCCTGATGGCCTGAATCCCTGCCAAGGGTCCAAACAGGGAGCTTTCTAGACTAATCAAAGTTTTTTCTCAACCACTTAGGCACTTACAATAAATACTGAGTATCATAATGGTCTAAAATTTTCACTACTGATAAATTATGTGGACAACCACCAAATGTGAGCACCAATCATGTAATAGAATGTGTTCCAAGATCAGGTGGATGCAACCCAGTTCCCATTAAAAAATTCTGAGTCATTTGAGCAACACCCTAGAATGTACAGAAGAAAGAAAAATAAAAGAACCCCAATGCAATAAGTTAGCAAGGATCCAACTCCAAAAGGGAAGAGTTCCAAACCTGTGCTTAACGACCATCCAAATGACCTGGAACAGGAGAAAGACTTCCTGAGACATGAAAAGGAGTGTTGGAAGCTGTACCATGAACAGCCTCCACATTATTTTCATTTCGAGACTGAACAATTAGGTTCCCCAGCATACTCTTCCCATCGTATGAAAAACCTGAGGTCCCTTCATTAGTTCTGGAAGGATGTGCGGCACCTCCACGTTTTGATATAGGATCTAGACGCTCCATCATGCGAGCAACACTAGCACTCACCTCACGCTGCACGTCCCTACTCAGCTCCTTAACTGAGTTATTCCGTGCCAATAGCTTCTCTCTGAAGCCTCTCGTACTTCTTGAGATTGATTCTTTATATCTAGTGAGATGGAAGTACACATGTCAAGCGGAGGAATAGAACAAAACATTATTCTCAAGTCGGAAAAAGTGTCAAGTTCTAACGTAATTACTTGGCAGAAGCAGCAGACCACCTAGATTTCAGTGATTCTGAGAAGGAGGGCAACTCAGATGACTGAGAACTTTGTGTAATGCTGGGTGAAGTCTGGCTGCAGAACACCAGAAACAATTCAAGGATTATTAAGCTGATGAAATTCAAAATAAGACACCACCAAGAAAAGGGGACCCTAACGTACTATCATGGCAGATCCAACACCTACAATAGCCAAATCATATATTCCATGTAGCATATACACAGAAAAGGTACAAGTGGATTGATGAAAGAAACAAATATTAGCCACATTGAACCGACAACCATGGAAACTGTAACATGGAATTTGTCAAACACAGAAGTTTGCCTAGAAACCAATTAACTGGTGAAAATAACTAAGAAGGCTAATCAGACTTCCTATTAGCATATTATCTGCCATGAGAAAAAATGGAAGAATACGAAGTTCCCAAAATGCACGGCAAATTTAACTGGTTGAGTGTACTATATTCAAAAGAATTAACCAAAAGTCAAGCGAGAATACCAAGGTCTCAAAGGACCATACCTACGGTCCGCAGCACCAGAGCTCATATTCTCAGGGGAAGAAAGTGGCGCTGAAGGTGGCCGATCATTAACAGCAGAAGAGAAATTAGTTTCTGGAGAAGCATTAGGCGATATCATATGATTTTGAGTTCCTGTTGGTGCAGCTGTGTACGTCTCTGGAACATCAGATCCATTTGCAGGAGAGGAAAAAACAAAGAATGGACCCACGCCAGAAGTTCTGCGCCTCTCCCTCCTACCATAATGTGGCCTTCCAAGGCCCGCAGCAGCTAGATGACGCATAATATGCTCTTCAAAATCTGAATCGCCTGTGTAGGGTGCACCCTGAAAATACAATCATCGTTTGAGAATAAAGAATGTAAATCCATTGAACAGATTCAGTTTAAACCATCAAAACCCAACAACTCACGAGGCTGAATTGATCGTCTTCAACAGGAAAGCGGGTATTTGATGATCTCTGCCTAGATCTTGAATTCCTTTCAATTTCCACTGCCACAAGAAGCTCCTGACTACAGGTACGAAAGTATAAAACAATTAAATATATACATGGATGGACGGAAAACAATGGATAACTTGTACCCAAGTAACACCATTGCGATAAACGATGACCAAATTAAATAGTTTTCGTATCATCAGAAAGCCCATGTTCTCTATCGAGCACGGTTTCTCTGAAAAAAATCTCTAAACATAGAACAGAATTTTGGAATTTTGTGTTAAGATAATGTTCATCTCCAACAGAAAAGTATCAACCTGGCAGGGTCCTTCAAGGCAAGCAATCGCCAGCATATTGGGCACTCCTTGCTTCTTTGTGACCTGGAGAAAAACATTTCCTTCCGCTTAAGCTTTCTACCAAACCAACAAGAAATTCAAGCACTTAAAAGACTACAGCTTCAACAACAATAGGGTTACTGTGCCTACCATTCAAGGATACACTGAAGATGATACTCGTGCCTGCAATTGGTAACCTGAAACAATCAGGCATATCAGAACAATGTCAAAAAAATCATCAAAGTCCTGTGTAACCACATCTTAGATGCTAATGGAATCAACACTGGTTAAAAAAAAAACAGTAAAGAAAAAGATCACAGTAGCTGAAGCCCCCACCAAAACAGAGAGAGAGAGAGAGAGGGGAGGGCGTGTAGACACATCACACATCAAAATAGTAACTTTTTTTTTCCACCACAAAACCCTTGCACCGAAATCCAAAAAGGAAAAAAAAATGTAACGAGTTCATCGAAGTTAATTGAAAAGAAGCAGCAGCATGGAAGATCAAATCATACAGTGGCAGGATCATCAGAAGAAAAAGGTTCCAAGCAAATGCTACAAGCATCTTCTTCGTATCCATCTTGATCAGCTCCAGGAGGCATCGGTGACAATACCACAGGACTCTCTACAGCAGCCGAACCGAAACCCTCCATTAATTTACAGAACTAAACTCAGAATCACAGAGAGTCTTCTGATCAAAAGAAGACAGAAGCGAGATGAGATGCAAGCAACCCTAGAGAGAGAGAGAGAGAAACGTAAAGGGAATCCGATGGAAGGAAAGGATAAAAGGGAAGGGAAACCCTAGAAAGAAAAGAGAAGAAAGGATGTCGTAATCGTGAAAGGAAGGAAGGAATTTTGGAATTTTAATAGGTTTTTCAGTTGAGAATGATGGAAATTTTGAAGTAATTTAACTAGTTATTACTTGGTGAGAGACTCTGACAGACAGAGTCAGAGAAAGAGAAAGAGAAAGATGAAGAGAGAGAGAGAGAGAAGAAAGTGGCGAAGGTTACCGAAGTAGAAGGGAAATCGGAACCCGACACTGTGTCAATATCCTGTTCATACGCTGCTTTGACGTATCCATAACCGTGAACTTCTCTACTTCTGTTGATCTTTCAACGCCCCGTGCCGCAAGTTAGACCGGCCTCGCTCGATTCTCAAAATCAATCTGGATCCGGTTCGGTTCGACCCAAATGTGTCTGGGTCGGACCGATATAATTTCATTGCCATTGGATTGGTGAAGAAGATTCGAGATTCGCCTCGATTTGATTTTTTTTTTTTGGTAGAAACAAAGATTGGCCGGAATGTATAATTAAGTTTTGTTTATACATATTTATGCATCTAAAATTGAAGAATTATTGTATGAGTAATGAATAATTTGGAAGTTCAACATCATCATAACATTTTATTATGTTCTTAATTATCATTTTTTTATGCAACGAAATAAAAATAAATTTTTACATATATATATTATTGAAAAACTATACTTCCATCCTTTAAAAAAACATAGATAGTTTAAAACTAATTGAAGCAGGATAAAAAAATTCTATGTCCAAATATTGAGGGACATAAGGGGGAAAAATATGAACCATAATAAGGAAGAAGGTAGGTGAATGTTTACAGGAAGAAACATCGTGAAAAATGCACAAGAAGCATATAAGGATTAAGTTTAGTTGAAATTCTTACTTATAGAACATGCCTGAAAATAAAATAATAATTCAAATTTTATTTTCAAAAGAAACACTACAAAGAGAAATATCTTTGGTAGAACAAGAACATATCTTGTCAAAAATGAGATGGAATGACAAAAATGTCAAAATTGTCTTTGCTTCCACCTCCTCTCTCTTGGGTTCATTTGAAAAGTTTTTCCTTCTTTCCCATTTTGTGTGTTTCTCTGCCTCTATAGAGTAAACACTCTCTGGGGGGATGGAGCTTGCTGTGTAAAACCATCATATTTTGAAACATATAAAGGACATTGAAGATAAAGATTCGTTGTTGTTGGGATTTTTTGCAGGGCAAACTTATTTCCTTTCATCTACAGTGACCAATACCCACTTATTAATGATACAACAATCAGTCTTTCCCCTTTGTGGCGGTGATTAATGTGTTATTACTAAATTGTTTTTCTCCTTCGTAATTTCTTGAAACCCCAAATATCGCACTTACTCCTTGTGTCTTGATGAGGTTTCTCTTTATGTACTTTCAAATCTATTATGTTTGTATGCTTCTCTTTCACTTTCTATTTGCGTTTTTTCTGTGTGGGTTATGCTTCTTTTGCAGGGTCTCTAAAGGACGATCCTAGTGGGTTTCTATCCTTTTTCTTCTTTTGCCTTTGTGTCGGTCACCTTCAGGTGATTTCTGTGGCAGGTACAGTGGGCGTGGTTGTAGGAAGATGGAGGGTTCCAGTGTGTTTAAATGGGGAGACAGCTACACTCGGGAAACCATAGGAATCCGATTTCCAGCGGCTTTCAAGATGGGTATAACAACAATTTCGATTCCTCTTCAAGGGGTCATTCATCTTCAAGGGAAATTTTCAAGGGATCTTTAAGCAACACAGGATGGTATGTTGGGGGATCTTCGAACTTCTCTTCTTGGTGTATGCTTGCAAAGACTTTGTATGGCCAGATGATTGGAGAATGAGTAGAACATATTTTCGAAATCTGTAGGTGCTTGGTGGAGTTATGGGTGCCTCTTGGAGCAGTGGATATTTCATTGATGGAGAGGAATGGTTTCGAGCAATCTTTGCCTCATAACTTAACTGCAATGAAGTCATGTCCATCTCCCCTTGGTGGCTTGATAGAAGACTACTTCCATTTCCGAAGGATACTCAGAAGGGGCTTTTTCCTCCATTAGCGGTATGGGTGCAAATGAGGAATATCAGAATGGATTGCTTTGACTATGGCCTAATTCTCAAAGCTGCGAATGAGATTGGGAAAGTGGTGGACATTCAGATGGACACTGCAACGTTGAAGATGCCGTAGGGTTCTGCATGGATCAAGATTATGCACAATCTTAATTATCTAGTGAGACTCTATGGCCAGCTGAAGAGTTGCAGAGATGACTGGGTTCATGTGGAGTTAAAATACAAACTGTATATGATTTGTAAGTACTGTGGGAAGATTGATCATGCTTCCAATCGGTGCTTGTTGAAGGAAAGTGATGAAAAAAGTATCTCCTACCAAGAAAATATTTTCAGAGACCTTCTCACCCAACCAATTCGAGTGGAGAGCTCTTGGGTCCTGTCAACAGAGTGCCTGGAACGTCTCTTTGTGCTCCCTATTGCAGTAATCAGAGAGAATGATGGGGTGTGTCATACTAAAATTGGGAAAGGCCGACGTGATGAAGCTGTTGCAGGGTGTCTTAGTGAAGGTGAAGGGGGAAGACATGAAAGGCTGCTGACAAATGAATCTTCACAGCCGATGGATTAGTGCTCGGCTGATCATGGGAATGCATCCGTTAGAAATGATGACTTTCAAAATTTAAAGGGTCAGAAAAGGAGAAAAGTTTCGAGGTTGAAGAAGAAAGATGATATGCTGTTGAGCGTTAAAGTGTTGATACAAGGGAGTGCAAATGTGACAGGAAAAAATTACTGTTCCGGTGAAGGACAGGGTCATAGGCTTGGTGGATGATGTGATGGGAAAAAAGAATGAGAAAGAAATGGAACAGGATGATAGCCATCTAGGCTTCAGAATTGAGATTGGGGGGGGGACACAACATTCCGATAACAAGAATATTGAGGTGTTGCAGCTGGATGATGCTATTTGTGGATCACAATTTGATGAGTTGCCAACAAGGGTTAAGTGTCTAGGGAATCAGAAAGTTGATGCTGCTGAAGACAAGGGGGAAAAGGAGATTTGAGATGATGTTCAGAGGGCACCGCTGAATGAGAAACTACAGCTGCTTCTAAAGCGAATAGAGCAATTGGAGAAGATTACAATACACTCTCTTAATACCCAATTTGTGACGTTGATCTCCAAATGCGATTGTCCTAAATTGGAGGTACGGGACAAGTTGATGGAAATAAAAAATAAGATGTCTACTCAGGATGCTCAGACACAAACTGAGGTGCAGGATGAATTTGCTAAAAATATTGTTGAAAATGTTGATGAAGAACAATCACTTCTTGATGAGGGATCTCACATGGAGATTAGGATGGAAAACAATCCCATTATCATGGTTCCAGAACCCATAAACGCCGAAGAACATCTCCGGATTACACGCAACTACAACCACTGGACTATTTCAACCTGTTCTTTGATTCATTGATGTTGGAGTCCATGGATCCTAAAACCCTATTCTGGTCTGCTTGGGGATCCATGGAGGCTCGTTACCTTCGTAACCCTCACCCTATTGTACCAATACAACAGCTGGATCCGAATCAACAAGTCTCTCTCAGTGTGTTTCAGCATATGATGGTGGAACCAACAGCTAGCATCCCCCAGGTTTTCCCATTTCATAAATACTCTGAATTTTTCGATTTTTGCATTGTTCTGTTTATCTCTATACTTGCTATTATAATGAGTTGGTTACGTAGATTACACCCTATCTCCAGAAATAGGTTCTTTGCACCCTCTGTTAGGTAATTTTGCTTGAGTGTCTACTTTATGTCAACTTTTGTGGTGGTGTAATATTATTATTGTGTCACCGTTTATGTTCTACATAATTCTATACACAAAGATTTTCTATCTCCAATCTATGTGTTATTCTTGGGGAGAGAGGTGGTGGAAGCAAGTGATTAATGTGTGGCTATTTCTTCTTCAGTTTTATTACTTAGCCATTACGATGAAATTTTTAGCTTGGAATGTTAGGGGTGTTAATGGAAACTTTACACAACATTGTTTGGGGAAAAACATAATCCTGTTGTAGTTTTTATGTGCGAAACTAAATGTCGGGATCATCAGATGCTTGTACAGCGAAAGAAAAGGATGTTTGAAGGTTACTATATTGTTAAACATGAGGAGAGCTGTGGGGTTAAGGGACTTAAGGGGGGTTGATTGTGTTAGCTTCATCAGGTCTCCACACCCACTTGATATATTCTGATCCCTCAATTATTCTCATTCAATTCGAGTTGGGTTCTTGTCCTGTGGTGGCTGGCTTCATCTATGCCCCTCCACAATATTGGGACCAAAAAACTTTTTGGTCTGTGTTAACATCCTTGTTACAAACTATTCAAGACCCTTATGTCCTTATGGGGGACTTCAATGAGCTTTTAGAAGCTAAAGATAAGTTGAGTGGTCCTTTTAAACCCTCGAGGGCTCAATCAGCTCTCAAAAACATTTTACATGATGAACAATTGCTTGAATGGGTCGCACCAGGGTGCCTATTCACTTGGACTAATAGACAAACTCCACCAAAGCTTGCAAGAGAAAAGTTAGATAGAGTCTTTTCATCTCCATCATGGGTTGGTAACTTTCCAAATCCTAGAGATATTAAATTACCCGCAACAGGCTCTCATCACAACCCTTTAATTTAGGAACCTATACCCAAAACTTCTCATTATCGGAAACTCTTTCACTTTCAAAATGC